>NC_143550.1:59489375-59675000 GCF_054136105.1 Typopeltis vanoorti | reverse complement strand
ACTTCAGGCGCAAACTTTGTTTGCTTACACTTGGATAAAGGATTAAACTAAATTTATTATAGTCTTACCAAGTGGGAAAAAACTTCCATCTTTCTCTAAATCCAGAATAATTTAACAATAAGGTGAGACACCTTTTGGCAGCTCATATAGGTAAATATATGACTTCTCCATTACTTCCCCCCTTAGTATCACCACCTTTGGTCTAGCTCCCACTGATGTGCTTTTGCGCAGAAGTGGTCCCTTTCCTTGAGGTATGAGAAGCTCTGCTTGGGGTAGGTTTTTGCCTGCCTCTGAGTCTGGCCACTGCTGAGATTATGGCTCTGTCTAGTGGTGGGGTGAGCCTGCCACTGGGTAGAGCCAATGCTGAGAAGTTCTTCTCGGTGACGGGGTTGAGCCTGTCACTGAGTGGAACAACGCTGAGTTGGACAGTTCGTCAGTCACTTGCAGGGAGTGGTTTGGGGGACCGTCTAATTTTTAGAGAGGTCTTTACTTAAGCAGCACCTCAATAAAGATCGAAACCGGTCTGAGTAGTGGCCCTTCCCTTAATGCATAGCATTATACATGTCTGCAAGGAGATGTGCTTTGCATTATGGGAGATACTAAGAGACAAGTGATGAGAGCTTATTCCACCATACATATATATATACATACATATATACATGCATACATATATATATATATATATATATATATATATATATATATCCATTTTTACCACGAGTGGCCTTAGTCCTGAAAATACTTCAGGTGCAAACTTTGTTTGCTTATACTTGGATAAAGGATTAAACTAAATTTATTATAGAATTCAGTGTATGGTATAATTACTCTTTGCAGTATTTCACCAAAATGAAATTTGCATTATCAAGGAACAATACAAAACATACATAAATAGATACAGGCAGCTCCTGGGTTTACAAGTGTTTTTTAAAAAAATTTTGTTTCAAGTATGTTATCATCAAAATTGAAATTATGAACGTTAATTGCAATAAATAAATGCTAAAGATTCATAAATACATTTCAGACTACACGTGTAATGTAAGAGCATCTCACTGATTCACATAACATAAGGCAGTTACTACACTGATGTTACAAAGAGTAGTTGTGTTGCACTTCATTTTCACTGTCTTGTTTTATTTCAAATTTTTCTCCCTTATTAATACCATAAAATGTGAGATGCTATCAAAAAGAAACCAGACTGTGCTGTACGCTTGAGTGACAGATCAAGTTACAGTCTCATGCCACCAAGTGTCAGTGGCATAGGCATTGTTGAGTCAGCCTGCCATGGCCTTGAGCTGTGTGTGCCGAAACTCATGTAATGCACATTATTCTTATCATGTGTTTGTGCCATTCTGCAATTTCACCATGAACATGAAATTAGAACAAAGGGCAAATGTAAAATTTTATGTAAAACTGGGAAAATCTGACACAAAGACTGTTGAATTACTTCATAAGGCATATAAAAATGAAGCCATGAGTTGTAGTCATTGTTTTGAGTGGCATTCGCATTTTAAGAAGGGCAGAACCAAAAATTCGACAGATCATTCATGCAGATCGACACATCACCATCCAGGAAGTTGTTGACAGAGTTGGAATTTCATACGGAGAAGCTCAAAAGATCATCACAAGAGATTTGAACATCCATTGCATTGCTGTCAAATTCGTTCCCTGTTGGTTGACTTCTGACCAGAAGGATTGCCATGTGAAGTGTGATCTGTCAAGATCTTTGTCAAAAGGCCATTGATGATCCAACCTTTATTTCAAGGATCATCACAGTGGGGATGAGACTTATGTTTATGGCTACAACCGGAATCAAAGCAGCAAGAAGAGAATTTGTCCCAGGTGGTCAATTCAGAATTCTGCTGCAACATTTTAAGGTGGTTGAGAGAAGACGTTTGTTGCAAGAGACCGGAACTGTGGTGAAGCTGCGACTGGCTCCTCAACCATGACAATGCTCCCTCCCACAGCATCTTAAAAATGCAAGAGCTTTTGGCAGCCAACAGCATGGTGGTTGTCCCACATCCTTGTTACTCACCAGGTTTAGCCCTTATGACTCCTTTTTGTTTCCAAAAATGAAATTGAAGCTGAGCATGGTGGTTCGACACCATTAAGGAGATTCAAGACGAATTGCAAGCGGTGTGCTTGATATGCTTCAACAAAGACTTCCAGGAAACATTTGGAGCATGGCAAAAAACGGTGGGATTACTGCATGAACTTGGAAGGAGACTACTTTGAAGGGGGGGGGGTGAGTCCAAATTTAAATTGGACTCACCTGATATGTCTGATAAAACAGGCTAATAAAATCTTCAAGTTTTGAAGATTTTATTAATTCCAGTTTCTTTTTGAAAGCACCTCATATGCCAAAATGACATCATACTACAGAGAGTGATGTTATTAAAAAGAAACAGGAAAACGGGATAATTTTGGGAGCAAATTATGAGATCATAAGCAAACATATGGCTGTAAAGACTGTTAAAGAAAGATCTTTGCTTGAAATATTACCTAAGCATATCAGTTTTATATACAATTTTAAAGGATAAAGAAAAACATTTTAAAGAAGTTAAAAATGTGCAGTCCATGAAGCTTACATGATTACATACTAAAGAAGTGGAAAGCATTATTTCTCAAAGGGTAAAACTTTTAATTACATGGATAAGTGATCAGGCACGACTGAATATGCCTGTTACATATGCTACTATTCATGCAAAAGCTTTATCCATTTTTGAGAATGTTTGAAGATAAAAGATAACCATGAAGAAACTTTTACTGCAAGTATGGATGGCTTGATTGTTATAAAAAAAAGAGCTTGTTGGCTTCCTTGAAATGGGAAAATGTGAAGAAGTTGGGTTAAAAAATTTAAGAACTGAAACTCTTGTTCATTCTTTCATTCATCCTCTCAAGGATCTTGATGAACCTTTTCGACACATAGAAAGGTAATTGGGATTTTTGAATCACAAGATTCAAATTTTGAGTACTTCTCTTTTCTTTATAAATTTTTAAATTTATAAATTTATAAAGAATCTCTAAGAGAAGACTATTTTGGAAATAAATGACTTATAATTTTCTTGATTTTAAAGGCTGTATTTTCATTTCTTTGAATAAATACAGGCAACCCTCGGTTTACGATGGTTCAATTTATGGCAATTCACAATAACGGCGGATGCCTGCGCATGCTTTCTTACTGTAGTGTGGTCTGACTGAGAAACGACGCTAGCAGGCACTCTAGTGTTTGAGTGTTTTACCGAACTACTACAATGTATATGTATCATAGTAGCTCGAACCTAGTTTTAGTGTCAAACCTAGTATTACAATTGAATCTGCCTAATTGTTCTATTTTTTTTAGATACATATGTATTTAAATTGATAAAGTATGTAATTACATACCATGTCTGATAAAAGA
Organism: Typopeltis vanoorti; assembly: GCF_054136105.1. Taxonomy (NCBI): domain Eukaryota; kingdom Metazoa; phylum Arthropoda; class Arachnida; order Uropygi; family Thelyphonidae; genus Typopeltis; species Typopeltis vanoorti. Next base: position 59,671,603 of record NC_143550.1, on the reverse strand, counting down.
AGTGCAGAAAAGTTAGCAGAACTTGGTGTTAAGAAGGCATGGAAATCAGTCACTCTTGAAAAGACGATGGAGGTGATTCGAAGAATGGAAGATGGGCAGACACATGCTAATGTTTGTAGAAGTATGAACTTACCTCCATCTATTACAGTTATGAAAAATGCAGATAGAATAAAACAATCTGCGTAACAATCTACAGCAGTACTAAATGCAAAACATGTAAGTTATAGCAGGGGCAAACTTCATGAAAAAATGGAAAAATTATTATCGTTATGGGTGGATGACTTGAATCAGAAAAATATTCCTCTGACGCAGGCTATTATAACTGAGAAAGCAAAAACAATTTTTGAGGATCTTAACAAGACAGATGGAGGCGAAGAAACATTTTTTGGAAGCAAAGGTTAATTCATGAGATTTAAGTCTCGAAGTAAGTGCCATAGTATTAAATTATGTGGTGAGGCTGCAAGTGCAGATGTTGCGGCAGCAGCTGCTTTTCCTAAAGAATTTCAAGACTGTGTAGAACAAGGAAGTTATCCTCCTGATCTCATTTTTAATGTTGATGAGATTGGACTCTACTGGAAAAAAATGCCATCATGCACCTTCATTTCCTGTGAAGAACGTTCTGCTCCAAGTTTTAAAACTGCAAAAGATAGACTTACACTTTTGTTGGGTGCAATGTCTCCGGAACTTTGAAGCTTAAACCAGTGTTGGTGTAGCATTCACAGACACCACGTGCCTTCAAGGGTCTTAAAGCCATGCTGCCAGTCTATTGGAAATGGAACAAGAAAGCTTGGGTTACACAAGATGTTTTTATATTATAGATTGGTTCACAAATTATTTTTGTCCTACTGTGCTTCGCTTCTGTAAAGAAAATGATTTGCCAGTCAAGGCATTGCTTCTTTTGGATAATGCCCCTGGACATCCTCTAAACCTTGCTGAAGTAAGAACACCATTGGATGTCAAGGTTGTTTACATGCCCCCAAACACAACATCGCTTTTGCAACCGATGGATCAGGGGATTATATCAATCTTCAAAAGCCTATTACCTCCGTATAACATTTATGGAAATGGTAAGAATCTTGGACATTTCAGGAAAAACTATTAAAGACTATTGTGGTCATTTGATATTTTGAAGGGCATTAACAACATCAAGGCAGCTTGGAACGAGGTGTCAGCAAAGTGTTTAAAAGGAGCATGGCGAAAACTTCTTCAAGCATTTATGCACAACTTTGAGGAATTAGAACAAGAGGAGAATGTTATTGAAGACGTTACCAAGCTTGCGCGAGAGGTGGGATTGAACGATATTACAGCTGAAGATGTAACAGAAGTCTTAGAGAACCATGATAAACCACTTTCCAATGAAGACTTAAAAGAATTAGCCGAACAATTAAGTCAACATCCAAAGGAGGAGAAAGAAAATGAAGAAGGTTCTGTGAGAGATATAAAAACGGCTGATTTACAGAGTATCCTTGCAAGCATACATTGACTGATGAACTCTACGGAATGGATCACGATTGAGAATGGAGTGCAAACGTAAAAAGGAGTGTAATCGCATCTCTTCGACCTTACACCGAACTCCTTAAAAAAAGAAAAAGAAAATCTGGGCAGTTAACACTGGATACTTTTTTCAAAAAAAAAAAAAATGCAGGTGATCCGAAACCAGGAACTTCAACATAGAAGTATGTAATATCTTTTCGAAGTTTCATATTTTTTGTATATAATTCTGTTTTGTTTTCATTATTAATAATTTTATTTTAACCAATATATATGTATGTATTATCAAAGCTTTAAATATAATAATGTTACACATTATTATATTTAAAGTTATGTTCTGTGCAGAACATAACTTTGTACCTCCCATTAAAATTGGGTTATTTATGCCGATTAGGTTTATGTTCCGCTTTTTCAGGAACGAAAGTGAGGCGTAAACCGAGGGCTGCCTGTATATTATTAAGCATAAACTATTGTTTTTTTACCTTTATATGACATCATTATGGTCAGATCTATGTTTTTTAACATGAATGGAAAATAAATTTCCATTTGACAAATTTTTGCTTTATAAATGCAGCCTAAGATTTAATTAATTCACAGTCAGGAACTATTTGTACATGCAGTTGCTATATTGTAAGAAATACCAAGACAAAAAAAATTAGGGAATGACTGTAGACAGTCATAAAAAAATTGTGCATTTCCTGATTCTTGTTAGTAGTGACACTGTAGAGCTGAATTATATATATTTGGATTAATCCTTTATCCAAGTGTAAGCAAACAAAGTTTGCACCTGAAGTATTTTCAGGACTGGAGCAACTCATGGCAAAGGTGGTATAACTTCTCATCATTTGCCTTGGTATCCCATGATGCAAAGCACATCTCCTTGTGGAGATGTGTGATGCTATGCATTAAGTGAAGGGTCACTACCAAGACTGGTTTCGTCCTTTATTGAGGTCTCATCAGTGGGAGCCAGACCCAGAGGTGGTGATACTAAGGTGTAAACCTCCATCTACAAGTTGCCAAAAGGTGTCACACCTTATTATTAAAATTCTCTAGATTAGAGATAGTTGATGGAAGTTTTTTCACTTGGCTATGCTACCAATTATATATTTGGTTTAATCATTTATCCAAGTGTAAGCAAACAAAGTTTGCACCTGAAGTATTTTCAGGATTGGGGCACCTCGTGGCAAAGGTGGTATAACTTCTCATCACTTTCCTTAGTATCCCATAATGCAAAGCACATCTCCTTGCGGACATGTATAATACTATGCATTAAGGAAAGGTCACTACCCAGACCAGTTTTGACCTTTATTGATTATGCTTACACTTAGATAAAGGATTAAACCAAATATATAATTAGTAGCATAGCCAAGTGAAAAAACTTCCATCAGGTTGATGTTAACAGCAGTTGTTTCTGTTTGATGTTTGATTGAAGTAGGCTAGTTGGATGTAATCATAGTGAAAAAATAGGAAATCAAAATATCTGTCATCAGTTGAAATGTCTACTCTTGAACTCAAGACTGAAAAGTAGTTCTATCATATGCATATGACCAAATTTACATTGAGTTAGCAGTCTTATAATTGTTTAAATATAATACAGTTTTAAATGATTCACAGTTGGATTTTTTATATTGATGTTTCTATTGTTTTTGTAAGAATTATCACAATGCCTATAACAGTTGTATGGTTTTTGAAAATCTTCATCAAATCTTTGTCAAAGGCATTACATTTGTAAAATTCACATGAATGCGTTAGAAGTTATAGTATCAAATACAAACTTATTTATTAATTACTGACCATTTACGAAAAACAAAACTGCATTAGAGCTTACCAGTTTCGCCAGCAAACTGTCTGGCTTTTTCAAGGCATTTACGGAGACATAATAAGGTTACACGTTCACGTGACAGAGAGGACTTATTGTTCTTATTCATTATCATGCATGCATGCATTTTTGTTGTAAACGTGTAATGTAATTACTGGCTAGCTGTAGTTCAGATTGATTTAGAGAGAGGATCAGGTTTTTCCACAAACTGTTTAGGATTGCACCCTGATTTCTGTTGAGGTTTCCACCGGTTATTAACACTATTGTGGCTTCCTTGAATAAACGATGTCTGTAGTCGTCATCCAGATATGGCATGGAGCTGTTTTGCCACTCTATCGTGTGATTAGATGTACAGAAAAGATGTGCTAAGCCGGAAGAGATACTTCTGTTGTGGTTTACATCACCAACAACATGTTCTTTTTGTCTGATTTCTAAACTCCATGAAGTTTGTCTGATGTAGGCAAGACCACAGGAGCAAGGAATGTAATATACTCCTGGATATTTGTAGAAAGGCACCTTATCTTTTGGGGATCCTAAAACTTGTCTGATGCTGGTGGTTGGTTTGAAGACCACTCTGATATTGTAGGCTCTTAGTATTCTGGCTATTTGATAAGAAATTGACTTGATGAAAAGGATCACTACAGTAGAAATGTGCTGGGAGCATGATTCTTCTTGTCTGGGGTTGTCACTGTATAGATATTTTTTGATGATGTTTTGAGGATATCCATTTTGTGATAATGTGTTGGCTATTAGTGAGAGTTCAGTCTGTGTATCCTCCTCTTCTGATATAAACTTTCTGGCCCTATATTTCAACATGTGGATAATGCTCAGTTTGTGTGTCTTGTGATGGTTTGAAGTATAATGAAGATATCTTCCAGTATCTGTGGGCTTTCTGTAAATAGATAATTTGACATTATTTGATTGTCTCTTTATCAAGATGTCTAAAAAATGCAGTTGATTGTTTGTTGTTTTCCACTTCCAGAGTGAATTTTATCTTGTTATGTATTGAGTTGATTTTATCCACAAACGATTTTAGGTTTTCTAAGTCTTGCCATATAATGAATGTCTTGCCATATAATGAAGATATCGTCAACATATCTCCACCATGTAGATGGTCTAGGGGGAGATTGTGGAGAGAATTTCTTTTTCAAGTTTTTCCATGAAAAGGTCTGCACAAGATGGTGATAGTGGGCTTCCCATTGCTAGGCCTTCTAATTGTTGGTATATGGTGTTGTTAACCTTGAAGAAATTAGATTGAAGGCAATGACTAAATGGTCAGTAATTAATAAATAAGTTTGTATTTGAATTATATAAACGACCAAATATGTTTAGTTTAAACAAGTTATAGCATCATTTATGAAACATTGAGCCATATTTAGCTTATATACCATAGACATAATTTTATTTTGCTTGATTCTGTCAATACAAATTGTATGATTGAAAAACAAAATTGAGATAGTTTTACAAATTTTATCAGTTATCCAAATCACCCAATTTCACTAACTTTTCTCTCACCACTTCCAAATTATAACTATCTGTTCAAATTGTTTGGCAGAATTTTCATTGTCTCTTAAATGTGTCAGTCTTAGTGGCTTGTTCGTGGCCTGTACTATGATAATGTGGCTAATCCTATCTGCATAGTCTTCTGTTCTGTCTGTCTGTCTGTTGCATATGCTCTTTGGTTATATGTCTGCTTGTCTTTGTGGGATGAAAAAACTCAAGTTTCGAGAAGGGAAAAATTACTATCACTGTATAAAGGTAGTATAACTAACTCATCTTCAATCAAAAAGACCTTATAAAGGATTTTTTTTTTGAAAATGACAAGACCTTTATATCGTAGATGAGAATCAAATTCAGGTCATTGTTTATCTTTCAAAATTTGTCACTCAACATGGTCTTACCCGATATTGAATAATGTGAACATATGCTAGTATAAATTCTAAATGCCATTGTTTAATTAAGTTACTTCCATCCAGAACATAGTTATTGTTAGTATAATTTTGAAACATTTGATATCTGCAAATAGTATGAAACAAAAGTTCACTGGCTGGACAATTTCTTATAAGGATTCCAAATATCAAATTTCAGTGAAATCCATCCAACACAGGCAGAAAACAACAACAACAAAAAAAAATATGCATGTATATTTGGATTTTGATTCTTCTTCATCTCATCCATCTGGTGACGGGTTGAGTCCCCATTGAACAATCTGTCTCCAAATGGTTCTATTTCTAGTCTTCTCGAACATAGTAGTGAAGCTGGAGAATTCACCTCTTTAAGTATCTGAGCCAACTTTTCCTCAGTCTTCTGGGTGGATGCTGTTTTCCTATTCTTCCATTTAGCATGATGTTTGGAAGTTTGTGAGGAGGCATTCTCTGGACATGGCTGAACCATCATAGCTGTTGTTGAAGAATAATATCTGTGAGATTGTCCCGGTAGTTGAGATCCTGTTTTACTTGTTCTGTGGTTTTATGTTTAGTCTAGTGTGTTTTATTTTTCTTAGGCACTTCCCTCTCGAATGCACTTAATTGAGTAGTTCCTTCTTAGTGAGTCACCATGACTCATTTCCTTATGTTGCTGATCATGGCTTTGAATAGTTTGGTTTTAAGATGTTTCGAGAGTTTGTTATTGTTACATATTTTGTTTAATTTATTCATGTTTGACCATCCAATGTTAATTCTGTGTTTTACTGTTTCATTGCTGTCCAGATTGTGTGTAATGGTGCTTCCTAAGTAGACAAAGGATTTTACTTGTTCTAGGGTTTGGTTCTCCAAGGTTATTGAGATGTTTTCAACTTCTCTTCTTATTTTCATTATTTCGGTCTTTCTGCTGTTGATCCTCATTGCAAAGTTTTTACATGCTTCATTTAAAAAATTGGTGGTTTTTTTCTAATTGCGGCTTGGATACTGTCAGGATTACTGTATCATTTGCATATTTGATGTGGTTGATATTTCTTCCATTTATACTTATCCTTGGTTCATTGGAGATTTCTTTGCACATTTCCTCTAGGAAATGTGCAAAGAAATCTCCAAATGTGAATAAGTGCGGTGAAAATGGATAGCCCTGCATAACTCCTTTTTCTAACTTAAATTCTTATGTTTTTATATTATTAAATTTGAACAGAGCTTTTTTGTCTTTGTAAAAGTTTGAAATGAAGGTCAGCAGTTTGGAGTCTATTGATTTAGAGTTTAAGATATTGATCAATTTGTCTCTGTGTATGGAATTGAAGGCTTGTTTAAAGTCAATGAAACTGCAGTACAGTGGTAGAATGTGTTCCCAGCATATTTCTGCTATAGTATTAAGTATGAAGATTTGATCAATTGTGGATTTTGTGGGTCTGAAACCAGCTTGTTCCTCCTTGACAATTTCTTCCCTTAATTCATGCATGTGGTTTTGTATAATATAAATGAATATCTTGATATTCATTTATATTATACAAATATAAATGAATACCCAAATAAATATAAATGAATACCCATGATTTAAAAAGATGATAGGGTGATAATTTTTACTTTTGTTTATCACCCTTTTTATGGATAGGTATTATGATCCCAATTTCCCAGTCCTTAGATATTTCTCCTGAGAATAAAATTTGGTTAAAAAGATTCAATAAATATTTTATGGTTCCCTGGCTTTTGTGTTTCCAGAGTTCAGTAAGAATTTGAACAATTCCAGGAGATTTGGATGTTTTTATTCAGTTTATTGCTTTAAGTAGCTCATCTTTTAGGATAGCAGGTGCTCTTTCTTTCTCTTTGCTGTTTGATGAATCCCACGTTTGGTTTCTTTGGAATAGTGTTTGGTAGTATTTTTTTCATATTCTTTGGTTAGACCTTTTATTTTGTAAACAGTTTTAGTGTCATGCTTTTTTGCTTCCTCACATAGTTTTACTTTTTCTTCTAATCAAGATTCCTTTGCTGCGTTACACATTATATCAATTTTATTTTTTAGCCTTTTATCATGTTGTCTAATTTCTTCGGCCCCTGAAATCTTAAAACTTCTAGGAGTTTTAAGATTTCAGGGGCAATCTAATTGTTCTGTGTTTTGATTAGTATTTTAATAATATTATAATATTTTGTAATATTTTGATTAGTACACATAAAAATTAAGTGAATCCTACAGTTATAAAGTCGAAAAGAACAGTAAATAAATTTATGTGGAAGAAGAGAGAAATTAGGCAAAACACCAAGTTGACAGTGTATAAGTGTTCAAACTACTTATAACTTATGGGTCTGAGAGTTGGTTGAAAAATAAAAATATGAAAGCTTGAAGAAAATTAACGAGTGAAGAGAGTGAATGGCATCACGCGTAGAATCATATTCAAGAATTCAATATTCATTAATATTCAAGGATGGGCATGTAGAGCTAATCTAAGATGGTGTGGTGACTAATACAGAATGAGAGAAAGAATAGCAAAGCAAGCATTTGAAGCCCTGGAAGATTGAGATTTAGGTGTGTTTTTATCTGAGACTGCCAAGGAATCAAGGACTCTAAATCACCCAAACCCAAACTAGATGCACTCACTACCCCTAAAGGCAAACTATTTCACTCACTCACTGCTCTCTGGGAGAAATATAAATTATATTTTAAAATATGCCTTTCTTTTGACTGATATGAATTTGACTAATACACACTATTGGTTTTTTTTTTTTTTTTTTTTTAAACACTAATCTAACTAACATGAATATTTTTCAACTGATATAGACCACCCACCCACCCACCCACCCACCCACTCACCTCTATTTAAATAATTAGATTCATTATTCAGATGGAACCAAGAACTTATATAATTCTTTATTAAAGCAACATTTTCTGCAAATATATAAACCTGAGACATACCCTAATAAAAATATCCCAGAATGCTCATGTCATTCTTCTCATAATCATGAGAAGATTGACATGAGCATTCTGTTATATTATATATATATATATATATATATATATATATATATATATACACACACACACACACATACATACATACAGCAATCCCCCGATTAATGCGCCTCTAATTAGTGCATTTTTGATTAGTGCGTCATTTTTTTTTTGATACCCAAATTCGATTAGTGCGCCTCTAAAATTCGATTAGTGCTCCTATATACATCTTAAAAATAAATGCTACAGATTTTAAAAATTTTCTATCTATACATTTTTATGGCTAACTATTTTAAAAAATCACTCACCACGATGAAATAAATTAGTTAACAATTTGAAGCATTGTACAAAGTTATTTTTTAATGGCATACTACATTATTTCCATGTACACTATGTTCCAAATTTATCGCCAAAATTTATGTCATCTGCTTTGCATAGCATTTTGCTGATCATATCTCATGCAATTGTTTTCCTTACTTTTTAATTTTAAATTATTTTCCTAACCTTTAATCACGAGTAAAAGAATTAGAGAGCAAAACATAGAAGTGTGAAAATGATTCGAACAGTAATCTGATTGGAAGAAAAACTTGAAATAATAAAGAAAATGAACAAGGCGAGTCCAGAGCAAAGATAGGACAAGAACAGAAAAATGGGTGAATCAACTGCTGAATACAAAGAGAACAGTAAGGCTGCTTCAAGTTCATCATGCATGCACTTGAAATCAAATTATTATAATGATTGAATTAGAGAGACTTCTTTTTACATGGATTGAAGATTGTAACCAAAAACGGATCCTGCTAAACACTGGCCTTATTAAATCAAAAGCATTGTCTCTTTGTAACCTAGGAAGAAAGGGCTATCAATGATGAAAAAGAAAAAGAATTCCATGCTAGTGCTGGGTGATTTGAGAGTTTCAAAAAGAGAAATAGCCTACATAATGTTCTAATCACAGGTGAATATTCTAATGTTCTAATCACAGGAGATATCCAGAGATTTTGAAGAAAATTGGCCTTTTTTTGGAAGCGAATACCTTCCAAGACTTTTCTAGTCAAATCAGAGAAATCTCAGCCTGGTTATAAAGTATCAAAGTCGAATGAAATTACTGCTAGCAATATGCCAGCCATTTGGAAGCACATTCTTCCACATTGTGCAAATGATTTTAGAGGCTTTTCAAATGAATCTAAATTAATTAAATCTCATTCTGAGAAGTTGAGTGATTCCAACCTGCTAAATTTAGATGCACAGTGGGAAGATCCTGAAGGATATGAAGAAAGATTAATCACTGACAAGCACAAAGAGGTTTCACAGAAACAATTTCAAAATGGTTTTCGTACAATTGAAGTTTTTAATTGTACGAACCTGGTGAAGAGAGAACCAGTAAAATTTGCAGAAGAGGCAATAGGGCCATACCGTCAGTTGTATGAAAAAAAGAAACAGAATGCCTGCCAAACTATTAGCTCAAATCTTTGTTAAGAAGCAGAATAATAAATTTATATTCTGAATATGTTTTATTGTCTTTCAGCTTCATGATTTTCCTTTAACTAGGCCCTGAGACATACCCTAATTCTTTTATAAAAAAAATTATGGTTCAGAAAAGAAATCTGAGGAACGAGTTATATATTTAACCATAGGTTATTGTATTCGATTAGTGCGTTTTTGATTAATGCACCTGTTTTAAAGAACACATTATGCACATTAATCAAGGTATTGCTGTATATATATATATATATATATATATATATATATATATATATATATATATATATATATATATATATATATATATATATATATATATATATATATATATAAATTAACTATTCATTTTGGTGACAGTATTTAGTAAGACTAAATACTCAAAGTAGTTTTCAAAATATATGGCCTAAACAGGTAGAAAGGCTTATGTGTTGGCAGTTCATGTTTAGTTTATTATTATTATTATTATTTGACACCTCCAGGGAGTCCAAGACTCATAGGGGAGGGAACGTACTCTACAACTCTATCTTCACCACTCAACCTCATCTATCTGTCATCCATACCAACGCCATCTACTGTCCACCACCACCACACTTGGCCAACCTAGTGCCTGCCTGGTTGGCTGAGTATTTAACAGTTTTAATTCACAACACAAGAATAATAAGAAAATAATTATTATTTATATAATTATCACCATCATCCAATTCAACAATATGGCCTCCTAAAAACTAAGTCACAGAGCAGAGCTATCTGTGATGATGATAATCTTAATCTTTGAACTCACTTACCTGCAACACACTTCTTTATAGCCAATGGCTGCAATCCACCAAAAATAGAAAAAATACTAAATGCCCCCTTGAAATCTCCTTCATTGCCTAATATATGAGACCTAGCAAAACTGCTACCATCCTATACATTCAGGGCAGCACATTGGAAAAGATATCCAGAGTGCTTAATAAATATTAGCTCTTCACCACATATAAACCATACATCAAATTGGCAACTGTATCTGTTCACCTCAGAACAAACTCTCTCCTTTAACACATCCAGGAGTCTATGAAGTGCTCTGTACTTGTGACCTGGCTTGCTATGTTCTTGTGATGTCAAAAGTTCTTCCACAGGAAGAACTTTTGACATCTGCGTTGGAGAACATAAAAAATACATACGGCACCATTGTTACGGCAAGTAAGGACAGCAGACCATATCTTAGATACCCCTTCATATAGGATCAAATCGGAAAAAAAAAAAAAAGTGCTACACAGAAGTCATTACACTTAGAGACTATTTTCGGAATCAGCAGCAGCTTTAAAACATTCCCCAATCCTCACTAAGTATGGCTGTATCAATTTACCAAAAATCTGGAAGACAGTCATTTTAGGATCAAATTAATACATGTTAATATGTATTAATTTTAGGATCAAATTAATACATGTTAACATTCTCTCTATCCAACAGTAGATGGCATCAATTTGGACTTTATTCCTTATGTTGTCTGTTACAGTTTTTAAACTAGTCCCACTCTTCACATACTGTGACAAACTGTTTTTTTGTGCACTGAAGATGCTGGGTATAATATCGACAAATAAGTTAAATAAATATGATTTTCTTATTATTCTGGTGTTGTAAATTAAAACTGCTAAATAAACTAAACATACATGGCTTTACTTTTGAGTTGTGTGTGTATATATATATATATTAGGGTTACCAAGTAATTTTATAAACTTAGTTATTTTACTCCTAATCCCAAGTAAGCAAACAGTTAAGTTTGCGCCTGAACGTAGTTCAAGTCTAAAGGTGGTGCAACACCAGGGCAACTCATTGTAAAGCTCTGATCACTATTCTTAGTATTTTCCATAATGTAAAGCACATCTCACTAAGAGATGTATACTGCAATACATTATTGGGTGGGATCACTACCCAGACCGGTTTCAACCTTTTTTGAGGTCTCCTCAGTGAGTAGCTAGACCCTAAATACCAAGGTTTTAGTAATACAGAGCCTTATCAACTTTACATATACAAGTTGCTACAAGATGTTTTTATTTTGAATAAGAATCTCTGGAGGAGATATAGATGTAACCTTGTAAGCTACTTACTGAGAAGACCTCAAAAAAGGTTGAAACCGGTCTAGGTAGTGACCCCACCCATAATGTATTGCAGTATACATCTCTTAATGAGATGTGCTTTACATTATGGAAAATATACTAAGAATAGTGATCAGAGCTTTACTCACCTTTACAATGAGTTGCCCTGGTGTTGCACCACCTTTAGACTTGAACTACGTTCAGGTGCAAACTTAACTGTTTGCTTACTTGGGATTAGGAGTAAAATAACCAAGTTTATAAAATTACTTGGTAACCCTAATATACATTACCCAAGGTAAAAAAACTTATTTACACACATATATATATGTGTGTGTGTAATTATATATTTTTTCCCTAACTCTTGGAAAAAAGCACTGGTTATCCCAATCTATAAAAAAGGAAATAAAGACAATTGCAATAATTATAGGGGAATTAGCCTGCTGAATACAAGATATAAAATATATGCAGGAATATTAAAAGAGAAACTAAACAGCATTGTAGAAAACAAATTACTAGAAGAACAAAATGGTTTCCGAAAAGGCCGATCCTGCATAGATCCAATTTTTACTTTAACATTATTAATAGAAAAGAGAAGAGAATTTCAAAAAGAAACACATGTGGCCTTTATTGATTATGAAAAAGCCTTTGACAAAATTAGTAGACAAAAATTGTGTAAAATATTAACCGATTTAAACATACCAAACCAACTTTTACAATATATTCAAGAAATATATACAGGAAATAAAATAGCAGTTAAATATGAACACACCTCAGAATGGAAAGATATATCAAGAGGAGTACGACAAGGATGTACCCTCTCACCTCTGCTTTTCAATATATATATAAATGAAATATTAACAATCTGGAAACAGCATAACCCATTTGGTATACAAATGACCCTGCAAATGAAGATAGATACACTACTATTTGCAGATGATCAAATAGTATTAGCTACATCAGAAGATGACTTACAAAGATCATTAAAATCATTAAATGATATCTCAAAGCAATATAATATGACAATATCCAAAGAAAAAACAAAAATAATGGCATTCAAAGGAGAAAACCCAATAAGAAGTGAAATAGTGATAGATAATAAAATACTAGAACAAGTAAACGCTTTCAGATACTTGGGATGTGATCTATCATACGAAGAAGAAAAAGACATAGACACTAAAATATCAAACTTTGTCAAAGTAAATGGCATAATAAATAATATATTTAAGCCATCCCTGGTACAAAAACACACTAGAATCAGACTATATAATGTCTTGTCAAAACCAACTCTACTATACGGAAGCAAAACATGGACCATGAAAAGGAAAGATGAAAAACGAATTCAAACAGCAGAAATGAAGTTCCTCAGAAAAACAGCTGGATATACCAAGTGGGACCACAAAACAAATGAAGAAATCTTACAATCCCTGAAAATAAAACCAATTAAAGACAGTATAAACAAAAATGGCTAGAACATTTAAATCAAATGGACAACAGCAGACTACCAAAAATATTACACAGATACAAAATAAGTGGAAAAAGAAGAATCGGAAGACCAAGAAAGAGATGGCATGAGACCGGAACAGGCCACATGGCCTAAATTTCCATGTTAGGAAGAAGAAGAAGAAGATATATATATATATATATATATATATATATATATATATATATATATATATATATATATATATATATACCATATTTTTTGATAGATAATGTGCACCTAATGTATAATGCGCACCCCCAACATTTTCATCACTCCTTTTGCTATATAGATAACGTGCATGCACCAACTAGCAGTAGAGTTAGGAAGTACAGACAGAGAACGGGGAAATCTTTAAAAACACGTGTGTTACTAGTAGCAGTTGTCGACATAGAAGACAGAAGTACTTCTTGAAGAAAATCCTATACAGTGCAGTTCAAGCTTGAAGCGGTAAAAGTAGCAAAGGAAATAGGGAATCGTGAAGCTGGTATATTGTTTAGTGTTGGAGAAAGTAGTGTTCGTGAATGCTGAAAGGCTGAAACAGTCCTGAAATGTTTACATATGAGGAAACGTGCTATGAGGTTTTAGAAGGTGCTTGTGGCCAAGCATAGAAAAAAAAAACTGTTTGATTGGGTTGTTAGTAAAAGAGCTAAAGGTATGAGAATATCTACTGTCCATGTGTTGCAGGAATAAAAAAGAATTGCACAAAATGATAATATAAAGGATTTCAAGGCCTACATCTTGGGTTTTTGGATTTATAAAGAGAAACAATTTAAGTGTGTGCTCCTCCACTAGTGTTGGACAAAATTTGCCAAGCGACTGGGAAGCGAAAGTAGCTAAATTTTGTTTGTTTCTGAGAGAAAACTTGTGTGGGGTTGATGCTTGTCACTCTGGGAATATGGATGAGGTTCCCGTAAGTTTTGACATGCCTAGTTCTAGGACTGGAATCTGAAGGGAGCAAAAGAAGTTTCAGTTGCTACAACAGGGCACGAAAGGTCTAACTTTACTGTGGTTCTCTGCGTAACTGCAGATGGTTCCAAACTGCCACCGATGGCGATTTTTCAAAAGAAAGACTGTTCCAAAAGGTTGTGATTCCAAATATATTATTGTTACTGCTGATGATAAAGGTTGGATAAATTCCGAGGCTATGAAATTTTGGTTGGAGAATGTGTGGCGTAAGAGAAAAATGGCATTTTTCAACCCAAAAGCTTTGTTAGTGTTGGATTCGTGTAGGGCACACACACACACACACAACAGCAGAAGTTAAAACTATTGTAAGTATTCCAAATTGGCCATCATTCCAGGTGGTTTAACAAAAAAAATTTCAACCCCTTGATCTGTACAGTAAATTAGCCATTCAAAGACAATTTGCGGGCTAAGTTGGAAGACTGGATGATGAATGGCATCCATGAATATAATAAAACATGGCAGATGAAAAGAATGTCATATAAAGATATATTGTAGAAAGTTGGGCTGCTGTAAGTGAAAACTGTGTTAGAAATGGTTTCATTAAATCACAAGGGAATGCAATGGTGTCTGGCGACAATGATTATGAAGCTGAAGAAATACCAAACGAAATTTTTAATGCAATTGATTCTTTCAATATTGAGTCTGATGAAGCATTTTTTGGATTTGAATAGTGTAATGTTCAATAAATATTAAGTAATACTTCTACTTTAGTTTTGTTATTACATTTGATTTACCTCTCATATCTTTCAAATGTATACTGTGCATGTTAATTTTTCACGAATTTAGACTTTTTTTGTATAGATAACGTATAGTTAGCTATACAAAAATTCTAGTATAGTTATCTATTGAAAAATACATCTGTACATCTGTTTAAAGGGCTCAAAGGTGTCGGTATTTGTGACTGCACACACCCAGGTTATTAATGCAAATGTGATGCAATGTTTATGCATTGAAAAGTATCCTCTTCATGAAGCATTAGTGCACCACACACCTAAGCACATCCTAAATATGCACCCCTGATATTTTAGGGGTGCATATTTAGGGTGTGCTTAGGTGTGGTGCACACCCATGGAATAGAGATATCAGCAATATTAAATTTTTGCATTTATTCTTGTTAAAGACTCCACTAATTGTTTTTTGGCTTCACGTGATTCCTAAATTAAACACAATATACTAATGCTTCATGCAGAGGATACTTTTCAATGCAAAAACATTGCATCACATTTGCATTAATAACCTGGATGTGTGCAGTCACAAATACCAACACCTTTGAACCCTTTAAACAGATGTACAGATGGCATAGCAGGTCAAATTCTTAGCATTTCTGTGGTTTTAAAACCACCCAAAAGGCGAGGTAGGGTGTGCGCTGAGACAATAGCACCCAGAAATCAGTGGCTGTGATTAGTTATTGTGTCAACCAATCCAATTGAACGTTGTCATTTTTCATGAGTTTCTGTTTTTGTTTTCTGAGTTGCATCTGTTTTTCACATGTGAACTGTGAACTGACATATTGAGGACACCAATACAGACAAGTTTTTAATATATTTCTATAAATAATTTATAACTTTTTTGCCCATATTTACAATGGGAAATGGTGTTGACAATCTACTGAATGTCCCATTTTCTGCCAGAGCTTTTCGGATCATATAATTGTAATTGAAGGAGGTAACCCTCATCCTCCTCTTCTAAATTTACTATTATATTTACACCTTTGAGTAATTCAAATATACCAACAAAATATATCATTTTCCTTCATTATTGTTTTCTGATATATCTTAAAACACAAACACATTGTCTCTCACTCTATGCAGATTTAGTTACAATTAATCGATAATGTATTCAATGTTATCCTACAATTAATTCTGTTGGACCAATTAAGATGAGTGCTGATGCACTATGCACTCTTAAAACGTTCATACATTGATAAAAATGCAATCATACAGTCAAACTCGTGTGAATTTTGTAGCACGGGTTCCATAAGCCACACGACATCACACCCAACTGAAATGGGCACATGATGCCACTGATATATATAGGTGATCTTTTTCACCATGTATATATATATATATATATATATATATATATACATATTGAAAAAGATCAGTCATTTTTTTTCTTGGTGTTGAAAAGTGTTACTGGGGGCCATTCTTAGCTTCTTGCTATGGAAGTGTTAAACTGAGAGTATAGAAGGAAATTAAATATTAAAGAAAGGGGATTGTTGGATACAGAAAAATTCAATAATTGTGGGCCACACATGTTATCATATGTCATGTCTTCATGAATAAAGCAAGAAAAGAAAAAAGAAGGAGGTAAAAAAATCTTTTATTACTAACCGTAGTTTGATTCACTTGAGATGAGATAATTTTGTAATATCATTTAAAGCTGAAATAAATAAATAATATACTTGCAGGACATAAAAAAAGCAAAAAAAAGACATCTGCTTTGATTATTAACCTCAGTCTTAATGACATCACTCGAGCTCAAATCATAATACCATTTAAAGCTAAATATACAGTATATGCTTGTTAACTCTCTCTTTATCCAACAATAGATGGCACCAGTTAGGACTTAGTTTCTTGTGTTATCCATTGCAATTATGTATGTACGCACAGGGCCACATTTACCATTAGACGCATGAGGTGCAAGCTGGGGCTCACTCTCTATGAATAAAACAACATTTTAAAACCTTACTCCTCAAAAAGAACAATAAAAAAACAGTGTAGTTATAGTTGCAAAATAAAATACTTATTTTTAAATATTAAATTCATAATATAAAAACTAGAGGCTGCTGAAAAATTTGTGAGACCTCCCGCTTCCATTTGAAATACATTGTTCTTTCCTTAGAATATAAAACTAACAGGAACTCCTGTTATTCCATAAAATTCATGTATGTAAGCGAACCATTTCTTTACTGGATGTATATACACGTCCAGCAAACGTGAATAATATTCTGTTCACCTGTTGAAAGAACATGGATAAGTAGTGCAGTTTGACTGTCATGTCCATTAGAAGGGGCAATAATCCTTCACTCTGAAAAGAACACTTAACTAGATTACCTGGCATACATAGTACGTACGTTCAGTTGCCTACAGCAAGAAACACAGTTGCTTGCCATTTGCTCGGGTAACACCGGAATTTAAGTTATATCAGACTAAATACTTATTAGTTATATTCAATTTTTGCTGCTTGTTTTTATCGTATAATTATAGTTTTTAATGCCAGCTCAAAATAAGAAATCCTTGCATACTTTCTTTACTTCATATTGTATCACTTTGGAAGATCAATGTCACTATCAAATTTTTTGCTAATTATTTTAATCGCCAATACATTTTAAAATTATCCCAGAACTTGATTGAAGATAATTATTTTTGTCAAACGATTATTTTATAAATTCATGAAAATCCGAATTTAAAAATGAATACAGCCTCCATCTGTTCCAAATTAAGTTTTCTTCTTTATTCATAATCTTAATTCGAAGGTTAGTTCGCAGATTGCACGAAGGTTTGCACTTTTAAATTTTGCTTTATAGAGAATCATACGTAAATCTTGAATCAAATCATGTAATGCGTAATTTTTATAACGTAATCTGTAGGTTTTTGCATTTCAACTTTCTTGGTTTCCCCCTTAATCACTCACTACAAATCAAAATAAACGGCAGTTATGAAGTCAACTGTTATGTACATATTTTCGGCTAATTTCGATATTATGCGGCAGTTTTGTTTTATTCAAAATGTATATAATTACTTTTAATCTTCAACAAGAAGATGGCATATACTCCTTAAACATTTAGAAAAAAATCTTTAACAGTTAAAAGACTAAGTGAAACGAGGTGGTCTGCAAGAGCTGACGCTATATTGGCTTTGAAACATGGATATAAACAAATTAAAGACGCATTACTTGAACGCATTTCTCCTCATGAAAAACCTATTTCTAAATTAGAGTGCTCATTATTGGCTAAACATTTTGACAAACCAGAAACAGCAATTTTAACAGTTGTGTGGGACAAAATTTTACAACAAATACATGCTACTAGTAAATCTCTACAAGATCCTGATATGGATTTTTTAGCTAATAATTTGTTACAGTCTTTTGTTGGTTTTATTTTAGATATAAGAAATAGTTTTGGTGCTGTAAATGAAGAAGCGAATTTATTAACAGATGAGACAAAATTTAAAGATGAAAAGGAAAGAGTTAAAAAACGGAAAAAAATGAGTGATGAAGTTTCACACTCTAACAATGAGATTATATTACATGGGAAAGAAAATTTCGCTGTGAACACTTTTAATGTCATTTGCGATAAGCTAATTTTGGAAATTAGTGAAAGAACAAAAAGCTATTTCGACATATTAGATATGTTTGACATTTTTTTGAAGAAAGATATAGATCAAGACAAGTACAAGACTAGTATTAATAAAATTTTACGAACTTATGGGACTGATATTGATCCAGAAAAATTTAATGATGAAGTTAAGCAATTTTTAATAATGATAAAGGAAGAAAATTCTTCAATTAAAAATATGTACAAATTTATAAATGATGGGTTAAGGTCTACTTTTCCAAACGTAGAAACAGTTTTAAAAATATTTTTGACGATGCCTATTTCAAATGCAAGTTTTGAATGCTCATTTTCAGTGTTGAAACGAATAAAAAATTATTTAAGAAGCAACTTCGACCAAAATAAAACAAGTGACCTGTCATTATTATGCATTGAATCGAATGTAATGGACTCAATTAATTATGATGACATTATAAAATATTTGCTAAAACCAAAGCCAGAAAAAAAAACTTTTAGTTATTAATTTTTTTATTTAAATTTGAACTGATTTATTTTTATACTTTTTTTAAAATGCAAATACATGTATATGAATGTTGTATTGTGTTATTAAAATGAGTTATTATGGAAATGTTGACTTTTATTTTCAATAAACTAAAAAAATGCTTATTCTTGAGGCCTAATAATGATGTTGCGTCTAGGGCCTCCGAAAGTGTAAATGCGGCCCTGCGCACGCACGCGCGCGCACACACATACATGCGCACACACACACACACACACACAAATCAACTAATCTGTATGTGTACATGCAAAACCGCATATGATGTACTTTTGCTGAGTTTTTTTCCTGTTTTGAAACTCTCCTTCCTCCTATTTTTCTGCTTTCTTCTTCACTTCCATAGCTTTTCTACTATTAATTTAATATACTTTTAATTAGTTTTTTTACTATAAAACTTAAATAAGTTCTTTAGAAATGAAATTTTGAAGCTGTATTTATTATTCATATTATTTAATTTATAATTCATGAGCACTTTTGTTTTGAATGCATATATTTAAAGCACTTCTTGTGCAGCCTCTTGAGTCCAAGTTCTGGTTCAGCCAAATAGTTGGAATTATTGTGGTTATGTCACATCCCAGAATAGCAAAGTTGCCTATTATGGAAAACCTCTGTTTTAACTGTTCATTGCAAATCAAAATTAGATAAACCCAGCAAATTAGGTAAACATTAGAAAATCTGTATAGCCTTTTAAAATGATTTGCAGGTGACAGTCGGAAAAAGCAGTGCTAGTAGGTTCTTTATGTTCGCATTACAAATGTTATTTAAATGCACATAACAAAGAATATCACAAAAAATGACAGTTAACTTATAATAGCCGGATTAAAAGCAAGGTAAATATGCAAGAACATTTATAAATAAATAAATTAATTAAATAAATTTAATTTATATATATATATTTAAAATAAATTTAAAAAATTATAATTTTTATATTTTTATTAAATATATATAATTTTTTAATTTTATTCAGCAATTAACTGAATTTTTTCAATTCACTTAATTGCTGAATTATGTGTCCTCCAGTATTTGATATTAACCAAAAATTATATTTCAGTTTTTATTAATCTGATAATCATTATTTATTAATAAGTTTATATTACACATTAATTTTGTTTTTATTAATAATAAAGTTAATGTGTAATATAATGGAAAACCTATATAAGCTTATATAAATAAATAAATAAAATTTTATTTATATATATTTAAAATAAATTTAAAAAATTATAATTTTTATATTTTTAATTCAGTTAATTGCTGAATTATGTGTCCTCCAGTATTTGATATTAATCAAAAATTATATTTCAGTTTTTATTAATCTGATAATCATTATTTATTAATAATATATATTACACATTAATTTTGTTTTTATTAATAATAAAGTTTGCTTTTCAATTTCTTTCAGTATTGAATTGTGTTAGACTTTTGATACGACTACTGCCTTATATATTTGAGGAGCCAGACTGGAGAGGATTTTTTTGGTCTAGTCTTCCTGTGCAACCAGGAGATGAGACTGATAGTGAAGTAAATTTCATTGTTATCAAAATTTAATTACTGGACAACTATTAGTTATATAGTGATTGCTCAATTCTCCAACCTTCAGGTAACTGAACCCTCAGTTAACTGGTCCTCAAATTGCCCTGTCATCTGGAACAACACTGTGTTAACTATACATTTGTTAACTATACCCACATTTAAACTGACCAGCTAATTGATTCCCATTGTGACTGGATAATTGGGAGATCACTGTACTTGGATTCATGAAGTTTCCAAAATTTTTTCATTGATGAATAACTATAATTGTGATTAAAATTTTTTTTTATATTATTTTTTTATGCGTATCACCTAAAAAAAACTCGTGCTATATGGACCACACATGGAACTTTCTTCAAGCCACTTCAGGATTCTACTAAGCAGGTTATTGTCACACTAGATAGTGAAATTGAGAAATCCACTTACCTGCCCATAAAACATTCATAAATAACTTTGTCACAGTGAGATTTGAAACCTATTGCCTGTTGATTGGAGAGCAGAAGCACTATTCCCTCAGCAACAATAGAGTGGTAGTTAGTTATGGTTTAAGCAAAGTTTCATAATTATTTTTGGAAATTCAAAGGTTTAATGCTGTTAATCAAAAGGCATAAATTAATGAAACCATATATTTACATAGTACTCACTGAAAAGTATAGAAATTTTACTGGGATTCTAGCAGCTTGCATTTCTGTCATGAATAGTTTTTTAATATTCAGTTCATTTATGAAGAGAGATTTGAAAACACTCTTTTGATATTCTAAAATTATTTATAATTCTTATCATCATAATAATAATCATCAAATATCCAGGAAGTCACTGTTCATTATGGAGGTATGCCCACCCTCCCATCTGACAGCTTTTATCCTTTCCACATATTGTTTTCAGTTCATTCACCATCCCCTATAGCAGCATATCTTGTCTAAATGTGTTTGTTTATTTTATTATTATTATTATTAACACCTGACCTCTGTGGAGTCAGAGACTCGTTGTGAGAGGTACACACTATCGCATACAAAGCTCATCCAACTGTGCCTTAAATTAATTCAATGTGTCCACATTCTCAACACACTCGGGCAATGCATTCCACTCACCGACCACTCTCCATGCAAAGAACCTTCTCCTCACTCCTCTGCTCACACCCGCCTTACATATTTTCCAGTGATGGCTTCTTGTTCTATCCCCCCCTCCCCCCTCCCCCATTGTATGAAAAATCTCTTCCATGTCAACCTGTTAACAGCTCCTGATTAGCTTATATGTCTCAAATGTATCCCCCCCCATCCTCCTATTCACAAGACTTTGCAATTTACATTCTCTCAATCTGTTCTTGTACTCCACATTCCAAAGACCACTGACCACTTTTGTGAATCTTCTCTGGACCCTTTCTAACATATCCTCATCACCATGAAAACTCAGTGACTAAATCTGTGTACAGTAATCCATATGAGGCCTGATCAAGGCATTATACAATGACATCATAATCTCTTTATTTCTGCATGTTGGGATCCTCTGCATCATTACTGTGAAGACGTCACGTCTTCACAACTTGTGCAATGTGGCCTCTGAATTCCAGGTCCTTGTCCACCATCACTCCCAGATTTCTAATATCGTCTACTTCTTTAAAGTTTCTCCATCAAGTGTATATTTTGCATCCAATTGTTGCTTACCAAATTTCAAAACCTTACACTTTGCAACATTGAACTGACAGTTCCACTTCGTGCCCATTTATACAATCTGTTCAAGTCCTCTTTGTAAGGCCTAGCGTCTGCTTGACTCTACATTGCTCTCCCCAATTTTGCATCATCTGCAAACAGCTGGATATCACTAGTTAAACCCAACCCAATATCATTAACATACAAATTGAACAACAATGATCTCAAAACTGACCCCTGCGAACACACCACTAGTGACCTTTCTCTTTCAGGATACCACACCCCCATATACAACTTTCTGATACCTATCTGACAGCCAGTCACTGATCCACCTCAGAAGTCTGTTATCCAGTCCCATCTGTTTCAATTTATTTAAGAGCATGTCATGTGGCAGCCTATCAAAAGCTTTTGCAAAATCTAATTATGCCGCTGAATATGCATCTCCCTTGTCCAAACCACTTGTTATAGTACATAAGTAAGTTAGTAAAACATGATCTCCCTTTAACAAACCCATGCTCACAAGCACAAAGAATATCACTTTTATTAACCCACTTTTGTATCCTATATCTCACCAACTTCTCTAATACCTTAACTACAACTCCAAATATACAGATTGGACTATAACTTGTTGCCTTAGCCTTATCACCACCTTTATGAATATGAACAATTTTACTTTCTTTCCACTCCCTTGGAACCTTGTGCTGTTGTAAGACTCTTATTAAACAGGCATTCCAATGCTCCTGCCAATTCCCTGGAACATTCCCTTATGACACATGGTGATATTGGTGATATATCATCATATCCTATCGCCTTAGTGACATCAATTTCCTCATATACCTGCTGCTCAATCACAATTAAGCCATCCTCTCCTATGTCCTCTACACTTGAGTTCCTCATGATTTCATACTGATGAGGATGAACCACCCTTATATTTGTTACTGAATACCAAACGAAGTTTGGACTAATGTCTTTCACACCATTCCTGCAATGAATCATGCTTCCAAATGTTTCACTCTGATGGTCATGTTTGGATATGGATATTACCCAGGGAATGATTTTGGCAGGACTGCATCATTACATCTGTCAAATTTGGTGGTGCTCTGTAATGTTATGGGGGGGAGGGACTTAGTCCATTGGTGGGTGTGTCCAAAACCATGACATCTGATGGTACCTGGACATTCTGGACAGCTTTATGTGTCTGATGCTGTGGAATAACTTCATTAGTGACCTTGCATGTTTCAGCATGACAATACTCCATGCCATACTGCACTGTGGGTCCAAGCTTGGTTTCCACAAAACAGCAGAGCATATTAAAATAGCTAGCTTCAGATGAGGTTTCAAAGCAGTACAGATATTATATTTTTTTAGCATTCTGACTATTTTTTCTGAGGTGCCCCAGATATAGGGAATACTAATAATGTTACTGTAGTCTGTTTCATGAGACAGATGTGAAGAGAAGGAAAAACTAATTATTTAATCTTCTTAGCATTGTAAACATTGGCTAGTGAGATCAGGTGAATAAAGGAGAGTTCAGCAGAAAGGGAAAAACCCAGGTAAAACAGTGTTTGGAAGCTCTACAGTATTGTGTTATCAAAGCAAGGGTTTTGATAACACAATACTGTTAAGGGGAGTTTATCTATCTATCTACCTGTTTGGGTGTGTTTTCTGTAAACTGAAAAGAAAAGATGCCATTGAGAAGACCGGATTAGAGTATCTAGAAAAGACAGGCTATTATTATTTTCTTTTTCTACTGAACTAGATTCTAGGGTGCTGGCTATTGAAATGGAGGAGGAAGTGGTCTAATGTCTGAGCTATGTGACCAAACATAGCTCGGACATAGGTCTTAGTATTAGGAGTTAAACACTCACAGACCACAGTGACTATCATACCCTGCCTTGTACACATTCAATATTGGAGCACTCGCTACCCACTGTGGCCATGCATTCCACTTGATCACCACCCCCGAAGCAAACAATCTCTTTACTCACATGAA
The DNA here is from genome assembly GCF_054136105.1 of Typopeltis vanoorti. Lineage (NCBI taxonomy): Eukaryota > Metazoa > Arthropoda > Arachnida > Uropygi > Thelyphonidae > Typopeltis > Typopeltis vanoorti. The sequence continues at coordinate 59,647,414 of NC_143550.1, read as the reverse complement.
CCTTGTATAGTTTCCAGGGATGACCTCTTGTTCTTGCATCACCTATTCTCCTATGCAATAATTCACTTTATCTGTTTGGTAGGGTCCTCTAACCAGCTTATACATTTCAATCATAACACCCCCCCCCCCTATTTGCCAAGCTCTGAAGATCACATTCCCTCCGTCTATCCTCATACTCAATATTCCAGAGTACTGAGACAGTCATAGTTATATCAGTGATATATAATTTAGAGTGTGAAAGGAGATATTCAGTTGTTTACTGATGATGCTAAATAAGGAAGAGCAATGTCAGGTAGTTCTGATGTGTTGTTGTTGTTACAGGAAGGATTTGGGGATTAGTGCTTTGGGCTGCATTCAATGTTTTTAAATGTAAAGTTATGTACTTTGTCCAGAGAAGATGGAATGAGGTTTACCACATTAGAGGAACTTTACTTCTGAAGGTGGAGGAAGTAAGAGATCTGGGCATATTAGTGGGTGGGTAGGAAACTGAAGTTCAGGGGACACATTGTAAGAGTAACCTAAAAAATCGCTACTATAATGCAAAGAATGCTGACATGTTCAGATGAAGAGGTGATAGTTCCACTCTATAAGGAAAGGAAGAGCAATCTATCCTATTCATCTATAAAGCGGATGAATAACAATTGGAATAACTTTGGTCTGTTTAAGCCACCCAACTTTATTATTGTTATTATGTGACACCTCCAGGGAGTCCAAAGACTCATCGAGGGAGAGTGTGCCAACAGCATTGAATGATTGTTCCCCTTCCAACGACTAACCGCGCTCAAACTTGCTTAATTTTTTGTGAGCCATTAGTAGCAGAGGCTCTACCAATCGACCAAACTTTGATTGCCATACCTAGTAATTTTTCAGGTAGTTCTGATGTCAGGTAGTGATTGCCATACCTAGTAATTTTTTTCCCTCTTTTTTATTGAAGTTGTTATCACTGGTTACTACAATGTCAGTAATCCAAACTTGTCAATGTTCAATAATTGCGATGCTAGGACTGTTTGTTCTGAAGACTGAACAGTTTGTATTCTAAAGTCAAAGAGAATTTTTGCTGTTATGATTTCTGATATTGTCTCGATTTTATGCTACTTCCAGTTAGCAGAAGAAGGAAAACCATATTTTTTGCATACATGACAGTGAATTATTTTATCACCTAATCATAGTGGTATTTATAATTACTTTGGGCTATCTTGCTGCAGGCACTGATCAGATGTTCTACAATTTCATTTTTCTGATCACATAATCTACATTACTGTTATTGCTGATGTTCTTAATTTTTGCTTTCATTGCATTAGGTTGTAACACCTGTTCTTGAGCAGCTAGAATGAATTCTTCTGTTTCTTTTTTAATATATCCATGTTGTAGCCATTATTGGCATGTCTTGGTCACATCAGTTTTTTTTCCTTGGTGTCTCACAAAAACTGGGAATAGAAAGGTTTATTTTTCGAGCACCGATATTGGTTATTTTGCTGTTGTGTTTCATACTTGAATTTATTTCCTATTGCTTTTTGTATAATTATTAGTATTACTTCTGTCTCCATGGAGTGCGAAGACTCATTACCAAAGTTGATGAGTCTTCGTACTACAATAACCATCATATCTTGTCTCAGACCACAATAACCATCATATCTTGTCTTAAATACAGTCATTGTTGGAGCATTCACAACCTGCTCTGGCAATGCATTCACTCATTCACTACCTTTCTCTTTTTCACCTCTTTACTAACATGACTTTTCTATTGTTTCTATAGTTTACAGATCTGATGACCTGCTATCACCAATAGTAGGTCATCAGATTTGTGCACAGAAATCCAAATAAATCCTAATTATCACCTTTTAAAGTGTGACTATCACCTTCTTATCTGAACACGTCAGCATTCTTTGTATAATTGCAACAGTATTTTTGGGTACCCTTACAATGTTTGTGATGTGTCCCCGAAACTTTAGTTTCTTATCCACCAATATGCCCAAATCTCTTGCTCCCTCCATCTTCTCTGGGCAAAGTACATAACTTTGAAATGCAGTCCAAAGCACTAACCTACTCAAATCCTTCCTGTAACAACAACAAGACATCAGAACTACCTGACATTGTTCTTCCTTATTTAGCATCATCACTAAACAACTGAATATCTCACCTCCTTTCACAAAGTGAACTATATCATTGATATGGTTCACTTATTAACAGTGGATTATATCAATGCAGAGCTCTGCTCCATCCTACCATTCTTTGTATGGGATACTGCACCTTCATACAGAACTTGGTGTCTCTAACCAACATCTCTAACATCTTCACCACTACACTTACATGTACACACTGGCCTATACTTTCACACTACTGACTCAGGTTCTCCCTTATGCAGTGGCACTATTTTTCCTTCTTTCTGCTCTTCTGGAACTGTTTTCTTGTTGCCAGACACCTGTTTAACAACCAAGTGAAATGTACTGCCAGTTCTTTTGCACATCTCTTAATATATGTGGTGATATCCCATCCAGTCCCACAACCTTATTAACATCACAGTTACTTAATATTCTAAACACTTCCAATTCATGAACTGTCAGTCTTGTGTCCTCCTTCCTATTGCTGTTCAACACTATTCTTAGCCCCTCCTTCCCTTACATGAAATATTCATTAAACACTTCCACTGTATCTTCAGCAGATGTGACTCTTGTTCCATCTCCAGCAACTAAAGTCAGCTTTCCATATTCACCTTTTCTTCTACTAGCAACATAACTATAGAATTCTGCGGAGTTTTGCTTTACTGTTTCAGCCAATCTTTTTTCATATGTCAATTTCTCCTTCCTTGCTACACTTCTCACCTTCCTAGCTTGCATCTAATATGCTTCATGCTGCTGCTGATGGTTATCTTGTTCTTTATATCTCCTCCATAACATCTTTCTCTTCCTGCATAATTCCATGATTCATCCATTTTGCTCCTACTTTATTTATCCTTCTAACCTTAGGAATATAGTTTAACATTGCATGCCATAAGTAATTTATTCTGGACCAAATCCCAGGCATTGCTGATTTTTCTCCTTTTTAACTAATCAAGCCACTTCACATCACCAATCTGTTTTCTTAATTTATCATAGTCCCTTGCTTTATAATTCCACACATATCTCCTGTTCAATGAAGGTTGTACTTGGCTAGCCACATGCCACATCAAAACCACATGATCGCTCTCCCCAACTGGTACCATCATGGTGACATCTTCTATCATCACTTTATGGGATGCTATTATTCAATCTAACATTTGAGTTCCCCCCTTGTTGCTTCAGCTACATTCTGCATAAGATAATTGTCCCTGAGTAGCTCACAAAATTCAACCTCCTTACTCACACATGATATTTCCTGCCTTCAGTTAATACTTCCATAGTTAAAGTCACCCATTATTATCACCCTCATGTTGCTACTCTCATTGTCTGAACATTTCTGAATAATCTCTATCTACATTCCCTAGCTTATAGCAACATTCTCCTAAATATCTAAAATTTGTGCTAACCTCAACCTCACACAAAATGACCTCAAAGCCACTATCATTATTGCTTTCTTCAATTTTCACATTAAGAGGACATAAGTTTTCTGAAATCATCAGTAATACCCCACCTTTTCTTTTATCTTTGTCATCTTTTCGAAAAATGCTCATTCTATTCCCATAAGCACGTTATCCTCTGTTAGCCATGTCTCACTAATGCAAATGATTTGTGGGCTGACTAACTGTATCAAGGCCACAAACTATACCTTTATTCATAATGCTCCTTGCATTTGTATATAAGCATAGTAACTTTCTCCCGGTTCCCTTTTCCTTCCCTTAATTCCTTATCCCACCATTCCCGTAATTTGACTGTTGATCCTGTTGAGGCCATCTCTACGTTCCTATTTTGTCTTCCTTTGTCCTTTATCTTACAATTTTGGTACCTTACACTCATGTTCCCAATGTCTAATTTTCCTTTCCCTGACTGGCTACACTCCTTTCATCAACAATCTACCCAGTTTCATCCTTCTGCTTTCACTCAAATGCAGACAGTCGGTAGCAGCCAGCTCTCTCCTACCTTCAAATTTATCCCACACATCAACAAACTCAAGTCCTCTTTTGCACATTCTAGCTATCATGTTGTTTGTGATCATTGCTCTTATCCTATATGTCAAGGTACTACATACCTTGATAACACACTCACAGTTTTTCCTTTCACCCTCTTTCACTTCACTGTCTCTAGCAACCTTCACAAATCATGTACTACATCATTCACATTTCCTTGTAAGTCATTTGTGTTATCTCATATACAAGTAGCCAAAAGGTGCTTGACCTTATTAATAAAAATCTCTGGATGAGAGAAAGATGTCTAAAGTTTTTTATCTTGGGTTTATCATACATTAAAGATACCAAGAAATTTTATACTTAGTTTTAAAATTTCTTGGTATCTTTTAACGTATAATAAACCCAAGGTAAAAAACTTTCGACACCTTTCTCTCATCCAGATATTTTTATTAATAAGGTAAAGAACCTTTTGGCTACTTGTATATGAGATATATATATGATGTCTGCATTACTTCAACTTTGGTATCTCTCATGGGTCTGGTTCCCACTGATGATACCTCAATAAAGGTCGAAACTGGTCTTGGTAGTGACCTTCCCATTATGCGCATTATGGATACATACCAAGGCAAGTGATATGAAGTCATTAGCCTCTATATATAAGTAGCTCAGACATGACTATATTTCATGTACAAAACATTGTGTTGCTTCCTTGGGAAAAGGATTAAAACCAAGTATAAACTTTCTTTGTATCTTTAATGTATAATAAACTCAAGGTAAAAATCTTTATAGATATAAACTTGAGACACTTTTCATAGCATCAGCAGCAGATTTGTTAAACAGGCTTCTTAATAAATATGGATGTGTTAAACTTCCCAAGATTTTGGAAACTTTAATCCTTAGGCCTCCGCCCAGGGTACCCTCTCATAGGACTTTAGACTTTTAGTCTAATTTCTTTCATTTATTGTTTTGAGTGTGCTCATACAATTTTTAGATTGTTTCCCTGACAATGTCTCTGTGACAGAACTAAATATTGAATCTAATAAACTTATATTTTGTTGTTCCTCTGTGCTGTATTCATTGCATTAAACTTTATAATGAAACTGAGAAGGATTTGACAGGAGACATACAGCAAAGATAGTTAGAAATGCAGCTGATATGCATTAGAAATGGCTGTCAGTTCAATTTTAGTAAATGTAAAGTCATGCACTTTGGTGTGATGTGATATTCAATTATATTGGTGGAATTATGTTAGACAAAATTGATCAGGCTAGGTATTTTGGAGTTTTACTAGATAGAAAGTTGAATTTAAGGGCTATATAGCAAAGACTGCAAATACAATTCACAGGATAATTGCAGTGCTGAAATGAACCTTGACATGTAAAGAATAAGGATGTCATTTTCCTCTTTACAAGTCTTGATAAGACCTGACTTAGATTATGGTGTGCCAGTCTAGTCTACTGGTTTCTATTGTGATTCTGATACAGTGGACAGAATGCACTGTATCAGAATCAATATTAAAAATGATATTCAGAATTGTGGAATACAGATTATAAAGACAGATATAGAATTTGTGGACTGCAGATACTAGCAAACAACTGAAATAGATGGAAAACTTACAAACTTCTGAAATGGTCATACTTATATTGGTAGATGAAAATTTTCATTTTATGAAGGGTGGGTAAAGGATGAGAGGACGTCTTTTAAAGTTGAGTATGAATGCTGGCAAGAAGGGGGGTGAGAGCTAGATTTTTTTCTCATGGAGTAGTGCTATTGAAATAGATTGCCATTGGAGGTAGTGAGTGCAGGTAGTGTTATAAATTCAAAAACAGGTATGATGGCTATCATAGGTAGTATGTGGCCTCCCTTGATGAGTCCCTGACTCCCTACAGGGGTCTCTTAATAATAATAATAATAATAATAATTTAGTCAAAATAGTAATATCTAACATTTAGTATGTTTATTAATCATGAATTGTTTTCAAGGTACAATAATTCTAATGAGCTTCATTTATTTGTGTTTTCATTATATAATAACAAGAAAAACAAATGATGGAGAATTTTTATTTTTTCTCTCACTTCTTGTACCTCTTGGCCAAATGAAGACCTCGAGCTTTCAGCATCTGGAAGTTTAGCTGTCTGGTACATAGAAAGATGTAAAATTGATGAATTTTTAATTTTGATGAATTAATATCATTATTACTTATGTAAGGCAGTAATTTAAATATATGCTTTTTAAATTACAGGTTGAAAATTTACCTCTTGCACAGTCTCTGATTGGTGCTGTTTGCGTAAGTTTATTATTCTCTTTTTATGTTTTTGTGTTTTGATAGAATACTACAGTTTCTTTTTTTTTTTTTTTTTTTTTTTTCAATTGGAAAAAATTTCAATTTTCTTCACTGCCAGCTCTAGCTATGATCAAATGAGTCGAAAAGAAAGTGATACAAGGGCTAAGACGTACCCCTTAAGCGATGCGCAGCCACATCGCCCTACAGCTGCGAGAAGTGGACGAGGGCTACCTCATCAAGGATGGATGCAGTTAAAGAAGCGAACCCAACAAGTGGAGAGAATGTTGCGAGTGGGAACCTTGAATGTTGGTAGCATGACTGGTAGGGGAAGAGAGGTGGCAGACATGATGAGGAAGATGGACATTTTATGTGTGCAGGAGATAAAGTGGAAGGTGGGGGGGGAAGACTAAGGAACTAGGAGACGGGTATAAATTATTCTACTCTGGAGTGAATAAAGAGGGAAGAAATGATGTCAGAATTGTGGTGTGTGGCAGAATGAAGGGCGAAGTACTGGAAGTGAGTAGGAGGAACGACAGGATCATGCGAATGAAACTGGGTCTTGGAGAAGAGCAACTGGTCGTCTTATGTGTATATGCCCCACGTTTGGCTGTACAGCAGAAGAGAAAGATGAATTCTGGAATGTGCTAGATGAAGAAATGAGGGAACTGGAAGAAAACAAGATTTGATTGTCGGAGGAGACTTGAATGGACACATAGGGAGACAGAATAGGGACTGTGAAAGGGTGCATGGTGGCCATGAGTGGAAATGATGAACCAGGAAGGACAGAGGATTTTGGACTTTGCAGTAGCATTTGATCTGGCAATTATGAACTCCTTTTTCTGTAAGAGGGATGAACATTTGATAACATTTAGAAGTGGCAACAATAGTTCACAGATTGACTACATCTTAAGGCTGTAACAAATTGTAAGAGGTAATCCCAACAGATCAAGTGGTGCAGCAACACCAGCTGCTATGCGCAGACTTTAAAATAAAGTCGAAGATGAGAACCTTTGGAAGCCATGGGAGGAAGAAAATTAAGTGGTTTTCGCTTAAAAGAAGAGAGTGTGAGGAACCGTTTTAGGGAGAAGGTGTTAGGGAGGATTTCGGATGGACTAGAAAGTGTACAAGACTGGTGGAGACATAATTCAAAAGTAATTCTAAGCTGTGCAATTGAAGTGCTTGGTGAAACATCCGGAAAGATTAGAGAGCAGAAGGAGGGGTTGGTGGTGAAATAATAATGTACAAGAAGCAGTGATGGCTAAGAGGAAGGCAAAGCAGATGTGAGACGAGTCAAGAGTGGAAGAGAATAGAGAGAAAAAGCAAGAATCCAAGAGAGTTTTTGCACAGGCGAAGGCCATAGCATATCAAGACTTTTATGATCAATTAGAAATAAAGGAAGGACAGAGAAAGATTTATCGATTGACAAAATGTAGAAATAAGGCATCAAAGGACATCATACATGTGAGGTAGATCAAAGACTCTGGAGGAAGGGTATTAAGGAGGGATGTGGATATAAGAAACAGATAGAGAATATACTTTGAAGGTCTTTTGGATGAAGAAAATGCAAGGACTCACAGAGAAGATGGGAAGCCTTATGATGGGGTGGTGCAGAACATTAATAGAGTGGAAGTGAAGGAAGCCATAAAGAGGATGAAGAATGGGAAAATCGGTGGGCCCTGACAGGATCCTAGTAGAGGCATGGAAGGCACTGGGGGGAGGGAATTGACCTGCTGTGGGACTTGTTAATAAAAGTTTGTCAACAGGAAAATATACCTGAAGAATGGAGGGAAAGTACTCTTGTCCCCATCTACAAGACTGAAGGGGATGCCCAAGACTGTAAGAATTACAGAAGAATAAAGTTGATGTCCCACACAATGAAAATTCTAGAGAGGGTTCTTGATGGAAGACTGAGGAAGGAGGTGGAGATTGCAAAGGAGATTGCCTGGTCGATCAACGACAGATTCTATCTTTGGGTTAAGACAGATGATGGAAAAGTTTTGAGAGAAGCAACGGGAGCTACATTTGGTATTTATTGATCTGGAGAAAGCGTATGATAGAGTGCCAAGGCATGAAGTCTGGACGTGTCTGAGGGAAAAGAAGGTACCGGAGAAATATGTTAGGTTGGTGCAGGAGATGTACAGAAATGTGAAGACAAGAGTTCGAACCTGCCTGGGAGAGACAGAAAGTTTTCCAGTGACAGTTGGCTTGCATCAAGGATCAGCATTAAGTCAGTTCCTGTTTAATATTGTGATGGAGGTGGTGATGGAGGAGGTGAGAGAAGATCTTCCTTATGTTGTAATCAGATGACATTATGCTGTGTGCAGAATCAAGAGAAGAAGTGGCAGCTAAACTGGAAAGTTGGAGGAAAGTACTGAAAGAGAGAGGTATGAGACTGGGCAGAAGTAAGACAGAGTATACGTGTTGCAAAGTGGATGGCTGCCAGGAGACAGATCTGGAGCTGGAAGGAAATGTCATCAGGAAGGTCAATGACTTTAGATACTGAGCTTCGCCAATGAAAGAGGATGGTGAGGCTGAGAAGGAAGTGGGATGCAGGATGGAGGAACTGGAGAGAGAGATGACTGGAGTGCTATGCGATAAGAGGGTGCCGATCAATCTAAAAGGCAAAATCTACAGGACAGTAGTGAGACCAGCTATGACGTATGCTATGGAAACTGTGGCCCTGAGGAAAAATAACATCATCAGGATGGAGGTAGCGGAGATAAGAATGCTTAGGTGAATGTGCGGTGTGACCAGAAAGGATCGTTTGAGAAATGACTATGTAAGGGCAACAGTGAAAGTTACGAACTTAGGCACAAAGATATGATACAGGAGGCAAGGTTGAGATGGTTTGGTCATGTGATGAGGAGGGAGGAAAAGTGTGTGGGAAGAAAGATTATGCAGGGGAGGAGGAAGCATGGATGGCCATAGAAGAGATGGAGGGAGATGGTGGTGGAGGAGGAAGCATGGATGGCCATAGAAGAGATGGAGGGAGATGGTGGTGGAGGAGGACTTGAGGATGAAGAACTTGGATGTGGCTACAGCCCAAGACAGGAGGTTGTGGAGGAGACTCACCACAAACATCGACCCTACTTAAGTGGGAAAAGCTGCAGAAGAAGAAGAAGATTGAAGGTAAACTGAATTCAATCATTAGCATTGTTGTCAAATTCCTGATATGTATCTTCAAGAGTTGATGGAAGTTTTTTCACTTGGCTATGCTACCAATTATATATTTAGTTTAATCCTTTATACAGGTGTAAAGAAACAAAGTTTGCACCTGAAGTATTTTCAGGACTGGGGCAACTCGTGGCAAAGGTGGTATAATCTCTCATCATTTGCCCTAGTATCCCATAATGCAAAGCACATCTCCTTGCGGGACATGTGTAATGCTATGCATTAAGGGAAGGGTCACTACCCAGATTGGTTACGCCCTTTATTGAGGTCTCATCAGTGGGAACCAGACCCATAGGTGGTGACACTAAGGTGGAAGTAATGGAGAAGTCATATTTCCATATACGAGTTGCCAAAAGGTGTTACACCTTATTATTAAAATTCTCTGGAGATTAGAGATAAGTTGATGGAAGTTTTTTCACTTGGCTATGCTACCAATTATAAAAAATAAATAAAAAAAAATAAACGAAATATATAATTGGTAGCATAGCCAAGCAAAAAAACTTCCATCAACTTATCACTAATCCAGAGAATTTTAATAATAAGGTGTGACACCTTTTGACAAATTTTTATTTTCTTCCACCAAGGTATACTGTAGCTGAGATGAGTTTGCAGAGGAATTATGGAAATAATTGCCTCTTTCAATTTTTATACACTCATTTCATATAATGGACAAGTTTATTTTCATTCAAACTATCTAATGAAGCATCTAGAGATTCACTACTGGAATCTTTGATTTCTTTAACTAATTTTTATTTAACAACATCAGCAATAACACACATATTCTTTACTTATTGTAGCTAAGCTTATACATTGGTTATAAATAGCTTTACATTTTTCAGGAAATGATAACGTATACTAGAATATTAATTATAAAAATTTTTTATAATACCTTTTACCTTCCAGTATTTCGGCAATGTTAGCCATCATCAGGAATCACAAAAAATAATGATATGTGCATGCAGGCACTAACACTGAGCAATGAGGCTGAATACAAGCAACAAAAGTTGGGCCTAGAGTCCTAAACGCTGCCCTTAGTGCACTAAATTGTGTTCTCTTGGTTGTTAGGTGATGATCTTAAGATAAATGCTTCCCAAATTTGAGTAGTCTCATGCACCCAAATTTGTTGAGATTTGGAACATTTTTCAGAGCTGAGGCACGTTTGATGAATAGTCTTTCATACTTGTATTTGCTATGGTGTCATAGAGTGGTCTTCTTCCAGCCTATCCTGTGGTGGTATCCAAAGCATGGTCAGCAAGTCTTGAGTGGCTGTATTGGTAGACCTGGATGTAGTCCTTGTGTTTTGATGTTTTTTGCAATAATTGTTTTTTTGCAATCTCTGATGATGGCAATGTAACATTGCCAAAATACAGGAAGGTATTAATTAAAGTTTTTTATAATTAATATTCTAGCATATGTTGTCATTTCCTGAAAAATTAAAAGCTACATATACTTTATATTTCAGGTCATTTTGGTATTTAAACAGCTAAATTCAGATTAGGTAGAAATATTTGATTGCTGGCTCTTGAAGTTTTTGAAGTCTATAAATTGATTTATTAAATTTGGCTTTATAATAGGCTGTATTAATAAGGCACTCCAGTTGTTCAAACATTTTGAAATCCATCTTTTTTTGGAAGGTAGCTAGAGATATTTCCTGGATGATTTTTGGCCAAGTCTATGTCACAGTTTTTTTTTTTTTTCTCTGAAAATTCAATGTCTTATGAATCCTTAATGTCTCTACTTCAAAGAACCTCAAAAATCTTGTAGTAATCTAGAGTTTCTGTCAGAAGCCAGGATATTTTTTATACATTGTACATCATTTAGTAGCACAACCACTTGAATTCCTTGAGAAGTTTGTCTTGTAAAGCAAGTGTTTATTGTTTTTAGTTGATGACACAGCAGAACTCTTTTTTCCAGTATTTGTAATACTTTCTAGTCTCTTACTTTCACCTTCAGTTTTACACTCTTTTACAAAATTAAGCAGTATAATTTGCATTTCATTTCATTTATTGGTATAAGGAAGGATGAATTTATATAAATTATTTCTAAAAATAATTCAAAGGAAAGACAAATAAGAAATTATATAGAAACAGTGGATATTAAAGATCCACCATTTTTTCAAAGCCAAATTATGTATATTATTATTATTTTCAACAGACTTCCATGGAGTCTGTTGATAATAATAATAATGTGCACAAATATAATATAAAATATAAAAAAAAACAAAAATATGCACAAATTCACATGGACAGAAGATAAAATCTCATTGACTATGTCATAGTTGATAACAACCAGTTTTCCCACTGGTTCAGACAAAACATAGAGGATTTGAAATAGAAAGTGATCATTATCTAGTTTTGAGCAAGATAAAATTCAATTTCATATTGGAAAGAAGAGTGCGTAAGAAAGTTTTAAAATGAATGAAGGTTGAACAGCTTTCAGAGATGAACTGTAGGCTCAAACACACACACATAATTGAAAAAAAAAATGAAAGAATTTGAAAACAAGAACCTAATCTTGGAGATTCATTGGCAAATCATGAAGAAAACATTGATTGATTCAGCCAGAGAGACGTGGTGAGGTTGTCTATATGAATATAAAAATCAGAACTCCATGATGGATGCAGGAAGTTAAAGAGGCAGTGAAGGAAAAGAAGAAAAGAAAGCATATTGAAAGTTCATGGCAAGTAAGTAAGCTTGTGCTCTTACAGAATACAGAGAAAAATGTAAGGAAACAAAGCCCTGTGTAAAACTAGCTAAACAAAAGTCCTGGGAACACTTTGGTAAGAACATAAAAAATAAATATCAGAAAGATGATGACAAAATATTCTAGAGATTATTGAAAAAGCTTAGAAATGGATGAAAAAGTACTGCAAAAGGAATCAGAGATGATAAAGGTGACATGAAAACTTAAGATAACGATATTTTAGATGTCTATAGTAATTACTTTGAAAGACTGCTAAATGAAACAAACAATGTCAGTATGGTGGTGGAAAACTCCCAACAGGAATGCAAGTCAGGAATGCATATCCTTGGATTAGAGAACATCATCAAAACCTGAATTGTGGAATGGCAGCTGGAGTACATGAAATTTGATCAGAAATGCTCAAATATTATTATTATTATTATTATTATTATTATTATTATTATTTGACACCTCCAGGGAGTCCAAAGACTCATCGAGGGAGAGTGTGCCAACAGCATCGAACGATTGTCCCCTTCCGACTACTCAAGAGTAGCAATATAAAAGCAGGAGCTGCAAAAAAAGAAAGCACTTTTGAACAAAAAGGTGATCAGCATGCAAATGAGCAATATGGAAGTATAAAAGTTTTAAAGTGGCTGCATTGCAGAAGTATTTCCCTACTGAGTGTTCCAGTAAGATTTATGCAAGTATACTGGAGAAACAGCTAAGAAAAATATTGAAAGGGAAGCTTTGTGAAGAACAAGCTGAATTCAGACCAAATAAAGGTCGTCAGGATCAGGTTTTCACTTTAAGACGAAGATGGTTCGATGTTAAATCAGGTGTGCGACAAGAGTGCACGTTATCTTCACCGTTATTCATTATCTACATGGGTGGTCGGAAGGTTCTCGGTCTCGACCAAAGATGGCAACACTATCAGCACGATTTTTTTTTTTTCTAAGTTGGTACATCTGTCATAAGTATTCATGTGAAATTACAAGTATTGTCTGTATCCCTTGAAATGGATAAAATTGAGTATTGTGCCGTTATAAAATTCTTTGTAAAAGAAGGTTTAACAACAAAAGAAATTCATTTGAAGTTCATAAAAGTTTCTGGGCACTCTTCTCCTTCGTTTTCGACAATTAAGAAATAAGTTTCAAGGCTGGTACGGCCATGTTTAATGGCCGTACCATCCTTGAAGATGATCCACGTGAAAGGCATCCAAAAAGGAAGATTGCACGATATGGTATTGGATGACCGGTGAGTCAAAGTGCATGAAATTGCTGAGACTATATGCATTTTAAAAGAACGTGTAGGATATATTTTGCATGAAGAATTGCAAATGAAAAAGCTTTGTGCAAGATGGGTGCCGTGCATGCTCACAGCAGATCAAAAACGCACTCTCATGAAAATCTCCAAACAGTGCTTGGAGCATTTTAACAAGAATAAAACTGATTTTGTGTGTCGATTTATTACTATGGATGAGACTTGGAGTCACCATTACAAACCAGAATCCAAACAGCAGTCAAAACAATGTACAGAAGCGGTGTTCAGCAACAAAGAAGACAAAGTCGGTTCCATCAGCAGGAAAGATCATGGCATCGGTGTTTTGAGATGCTAAAAGTATTTTGTTTATTAATTATCTTGAAAAGTGTAAAACAATAACTGGGGAATATTATTCTGATCTTTTAACCAGACTGGACGAAAAAATTCGTGAGAAAAGACCCAGTTTACAGAAGAAAAAATGACCTTTCATCAGGGCAATGCACCTGCCCAGAAAGGTGTCAATGGAAAAATTAAGGGATCTGCACTATGAATTGTTGGAATATCCAGCCTATTCCCAGATTTGGCTCCCTCTGACTTCTATTTTTTCTCAAAACTAAAGCTCTTCCTCACTTGTCAGCATTTTTCTTCGAATCAAGAGGTGATTGCAACTGTAGAGGGGTATTTTGTAGATCTTACTGAGAATCACTAAATGGACGGGATAATGGCGCTGGAGCATCGCTGGAATAAATGTATTAGTTTTAAGGGAAATTATGTTAAAAAATAATAATAATTTTGAAATGATAAATTTGTTTTTTCATTGTTAAGCCGAGAACTTTTCAGACCACCATCGTATATGGATCACATTATTAAGGAAAGTGGTATTAAATCTGATATCAATTGTTGAGAAATCTTGGGAATATAACAAGGATTTTTATTTAAGTTTTGTTGAAAGTCTTTGCAAAATCTAAATATACTACTGTATTTGCATCCCCCAAAGAGTGGATGTTCCAACAATTCGTAGTGCACATCCCTTAATTTTCCCATTGCCAAAACATGTTTGTGGGCAGGTGCATTGTCCTGATGAAAGATGATTTTTTTCTTCTGCAAACTGGATCTTTTCTCACGAATTTTTTCGTCTAGTCTGGTTAAAAGATCGGAATAATATTCCCCTCTTATTGTTTTACCCTTTTCAAGATTATTAATAAACAAAATGCCTTTAGCATCCCAAAACACCGATGCCATGACCTTTCCTGCTGATGGAACTGACTTTATCTTCTTTGGTGCTGAACAACCAGCTTATGTCCACTGTTTTGGCTACTGTTTGAATTCTGGTGTGTAATGGTAAATCCAAGTCTCATCCATAGTAATAAATTGATGCATAAAATCAGTTTTATTTTTGTTGAAATGCTCCAAGCACTGTTTAGAATTTTCATGCGAGTGCATTTTTGATCTGCTGTGAGCAAGCACAGCACCCATCTTGTGCAAAGCTTTTTCATTCGCAATTCTTCATGCAAAATATGTCCTACATGTTCTTTTGAAATGCCTATAGTCTCAGCAATTTCACGCAGTTTGACTTGCCAGTTATCCAATACCATATCGTGCACTTGATCAATGATTTCTGGTGTTGTTACACTTTTTGGACGTCCTTCACGTGGATCATCTCCAAGGCTGGTATGGGCACGTTTAAACTTGGCAACCCATTTCTTAATTGTTAAAAATGAAGGAGAAGAGTGCCCATAAACGTTTATGAACTCTGAATAAATTTCTTTTGCGTTAAACCTTCTTTTACAAATGTTGTTTATTTTTTAACGGTATATATTAGAACACAGAAACTAAGTAAATAATTAATTTATTAACTTATTGCTGATATTTCGCTGGTGTTTTACAAAGAATGTTATAACTGCATGACACTCAATTTTATCCATTTCAAGGGATACAGACAACACTTTTGCTTCAGACAGCTGGAATAAATGTATTAGTCTTAAAGGAGATTATGTTGAAAAATAAAAATAATTTTGAAATTATAAATTCATTTTTTCATTGTTAGGCCTAGAACCTTTCAGACCACCCTCATAGATATTCAGCACTTTCTTTGTATAAACATTCATATTTATATATATGGATCTATGCAGCAGCTTAGTGTTTTGCCACTGGATCCTTTAGTTAGTGTTTTCAACTCCATCTTATTCAAGTCCTTATTGTTTTTCACTGTTTGCACTGATGATGTCTTACGATACGTAAAACAAAATATTTACATAATAAATGTATTTTTACTGTGGCATATGTATTATTCTATAGTTATGGATACTCCACAGGTTTCATTATACAAGAAATTCATTCCAGTCTATGTTACTATAATTGAATCGCCCATGATGATCACTCTTTTCTCATCAGCCAGACCAATTTGTCTAAACGTTTCCTTCTCACTGCCTTCCACGTTACCAGGTCTGTAGCAACACCCTACTAAACATTGCAACCCATCCACTTCCACTTCACACCATACTGCTTTAAAACCAATGTCAGTATTTGCTCCTTGCATCTCCACCTGAGATGGATACTACTCTTCTGTCAGCATCAATAATACTCCTCCTCCCTTTTTGCTTTGTCTATCTTCATGAAAGACTACATATCCCTCCATCTCTATTCCTGTCAAATGTATTACCTCGTTTAACCATGTCTCACTTATACCAACAATTTTTAGTTGGATGAACTCTATTAGTGCTACAGTTTCATTCCCCTTGTTTTGAATACTTTATCATTCATAAACATACACACTAGCTCATTTCTGTTTCTGTAACAAGTCCCACTAACCCCCACTTCTCAGACATGACTTCTCTACGCTCTCTCTCTTGTCCATTCCAGTCAATCATCACTGATATTAAACTTTTTCCCCCCAGACCTAAATGTTACTCCCACATCCCTGACAGTCTTAATCCTTTCTTGTCCACTCACTCATCTACTCCTGAAACCATCATCTACACTTTTCATGCAGTTTTCCCCCATCCACCCTGACCTCCCCAATTTTGCTGTCCACTCTGTGTTCCTTCTCTCTTATTCTCTTCACTCATGTCACTCACCTCTCCATTCACAAACTTGCCTACCTTATTCTCCTGCTCTTCACACAGCACTTATTGCTACCTCAGATCTTACATTCACTTCAGTCTTTCTCTCTTTTGCTGCAAGTTTCTCCAACTGACTTACACCATATCCATTCAAATGTAGCCCATCTCTTTTATACAGCTCTGTCCACCCCTCAAACTCATCTCACAAATTTATAAAGTGAACTCCTTTCCCCTCACATAACTCTGCTAGCATACCATTCATAATCTTCGCTCACCTTCTTAACTCTTCATTATCATACCTGCGCAACATACTGACTACCTTACCTACCACACTGTTATTTTTCACTCTCTTTAACAGTCTCATGGCATTCCTCCTTACATTCTTCTTGTTAGCAGTCAAATCATTCATGCTACCATTACCAACTCTTTTGCTCATGTACTGCTCTTATCCAATTCTTCAACTACTCTGCTGATTCTAGCTCCTGGAAACAAGACCTTGTGCACCTTCCCATTCACCACTCCTCTTATCATCAAATTTATGTACATTTCCACTCTCAAATCATTCTCTCAAAGCTCTTGCAAGTTTGTTTATGTGCAGAAATCTCCAAAAATTCCCCAAACCCTGGTCAGTTTAACAAAGTTCTACAAATATGCCCTTCGAGGATGAAAGAAATTAAACCTTTAGCACACACAGTGAAGACAACATCCCTTTCTGAAATCCTCATGTAATAACCTATCTTCCATAACACAATGGTAAGGAATCCCATCACTCAGAGTGTGTTTTTTCCGTCTTTGGAGTTGGTGGGGGTGTGAGGGTCTTGGGGACATTCTTTCTCCGATCCTTACTTGGCACTTTTCAAAGTCACTTGCGAACTTGGAATATGGGAATCAAGTTGAGCAGATACACACAGTGAAATCTGCTTTTCAAGTGACTATGCTTGATAGCATAATGGAAGAGGGGCTGAGGCCTCCCAAGGCAAAAGATCTGGTGGCTATCTTTTTGATAAAAACCAACAATGCATGGGAGAGATTTACACCCTGCAATATGAACAAAATCTACAGCACTCTAATACAACAGTCCAACCAAAGCACTTCATTGAACAATCTTCTATCATCCCACAAAACACTATAGAGAAATAAATATACAGTAATAGAATAGACATCAAAAGCACAGACATTTACTTAATAAAATTTGTATGCCTGACTGATCAACCATATAACATCGTCATTTTCTAATGTGCACGTTGTGAGTTTAATTAATTTTTAATTTTAATTTTGATTGTTATGACAGGAACAAATGATTTGAAAGGGGAGAAATATGCAATGAGAGAAGATATGAAAGAGTTGCTACAAGAAGGAAAAATGGACAGTAAGGAAGTAAAAATTGTGAGTCTGCTGCTTCAGTATGATAGAACAGAGTGGAGAAGAAAGGCCATGGTTGCTAATTAGTCCATGAGAAAATTGTGCAGAAAACACCATAAATAACAATGGAAGAGAGCTCAGGGAATTTGTGGCCTAGAATAGCTTGAAAATCACTAACAGCTTCTTTAAACATAAAGATATACATAAATATACATGGGAAGCCAGAGGATATAAAAGCATCATTGACTATATAATAGTGGGTGAAAAATGAAAGAAGATGATAAGAAATTGCAGAGTATACAGAGGATGCAGTAGTGACTCAGACCATTATTTATTTATCAGTACTATTAAGATCCCAGACCAGAGAAATAGAAACAATACAAGAACACAAAAACAAAAGCATGAGCAATTTAAGATAGAACTGTTATAGCAAAATAGTATCAAAGAACTATATCAAAGAAGACTTACAAATCATACAAAGAAAATAAATGAAGATACAGATATAGGGCAGAGAGAGAGAGAGAGATATGAGATTCTTGCTTGAGGTTGTATGAAAGAAGACACAGAGAGGAAAGATTGTGTGTGTGTGTGTGTGTGTATGTGTGTGTGTGTGTGTGTGTGTGTGTGTGTGTGTGTGTGTGTGTGTGTTGCCTAGGTATGATAGTTAAGAGCTGAGCAGGAGCAGTGATATTGAATGGCACAATAGCGAGAATGTGTCAGAATAGAGGATTGGAATATGTGGATGCTTGGAATGTGTTTGAGAGCAGAGAGGAATTGTATGCGAGAGACCACTTGCATTTCAATGAGGAAGGACATAGGAATCTGGAGAGATTGTTGTTCTGAACGAGTATGTCCCAGTGTGGATGGTAGCAGGGGGTGGCCTCTTGTGGGAATGGGTACTTGGGAAAAGGAGGACGACATCAGGTAACGATGAGCCCAGTGAAGTCTAGAGGGGATAATGCTGGGTTTAGAAACAATGGCATTTTTATGCTTTATACTAATGCCAGGAGTATTTTGAATAAGGGAGAGGAATTGGTGGTACCGATAGCATCAGCCTTGCCAAAGATTATTGGGATCACCGAGACATGGTTGACAGAAGAGGATATTATTACAGGAATAGAAGTTACTGGGTACAGCATTTTTCGGCAGGATAGGAAGGGAAAGCGTGGTGGTGGAGTACTGCTTATGATAAGTGACGACCTATGTCCTCTAAGAGTGGAGGCTTTGGAATGTGACACTAATGATTTTGAAAGCATTTGGTGTGAGGTGGAGGTAGGCAAGACAGGATATTTAGTGGGGTGTTGCTACAGACCAAGGAGCACAGAGGGTGGGGACCAGGAGATGTTGAGACAGTTGAGCGCGGCAAGTGCAAGAAGAATGATTGTTATGGGAGATTTTAACTACAGCAGTATAAATTGGGGAGAGGAAGATGCATGTAGCAATAAGGGAATGGAATTTCTAGAATTCTTGAGGGCCAGATGTCTTAGGCAACATGTGACAGAGGGAACAAGAGGTTCAAGTTTTGAATTTGGTTATAGCATCAGAAGAGTTGATAATAACTGAGATGACATCTCTCCTACCAGTTGGAGAGAGTGACCATATGGTTTTGACTTGGAAAATGAATTGACATGCAGGAGTATCGAAGAGACGGGAACGTATGTGGAATTATAAAGCAGGTGATTATAATAGTCTTAGACGTCAGCTTGTGGAAGTTTTGTGGAGGGAGAAATTGGAAGGTTGTGATATCATTAGTGCTTGGGAAATTGCGAAGGAATATTTGTTAGCAGCAATGGTAAGCTGTATTCCACGAGTGAAGAAGAGGACACAATTTGGAGTAAAGCGGATGACGAGTGAAGAAGAGGACACAATTTGGAGTAAAGCGGATGACAAACAATATTAAACAGGAACTGCATACGAAAAAGAGGCTATGGAAGAGATATAAGGAGACAGGTGAAGAGAAGATGCATGAAGAATATAAGACACAGGCCAGGAGAGTGACTAGTATGGTAAGGAAGGTGAAAGTGGAATATGAGAAAAGATTGGCCCTTAGATCCAAGGAAAATCCTAGGGAATTTTTTAGCTATGTGGCCAATAGTCGGAGAAATGACTGTGGAAGAATGACATTGTGGGATAAAAATGGGAATAGAGTGACTGATGCAGAGGACATAGTGGAGTTGTTCAATGAACACTTTATTGGAGTATTTCATCCTGGAGTAATCAATTTGAATACTAGAGGGATAGGACAGGTTCAAGGTTTAGAGGTGCAGGAGGAGAGTGTGTTCCACATACTGAGTACTCTGGATGTTAGCAAAGCTGTGGGACTGGATGATATTTCACCACGAGTTTTGAGAGAATGTGCTAAGGAACTGACAGGGCCTTTGCAGGCGTTTCAGTGAAAGTCTGGCTGCGGGAAAGGTGCCCATGGAATAGAAGGAAGGTAAGATAGTGACATTGCATAAGAGCGATAGCAGACTGGAGGTGTCTAATTATAGGCCAGTTTGTGTGTCATCAGTAGTTAGTAAGATCTTGGAGAAAGTAGTGAGGGACCGTATACAGCATTGGGCAGATGAGGGTAATGTTATCTGTGAGAGTCAACATGGATTTGTGAAGGGGCGCTCTTGTTTTAGCAATATGCTAGCGTTTTATGATAAAGTTACAAGAGCATTAGATGAGGGAAAGGCATATACTGCCATTTTCCTAGACTTAGCAAAGGCATTTGATAGGGTGCCACATGACAAGCTGATATTCAAGTTGCAGCACATGGGTCTGGATGTCAGATTGGTCAACTGAATTCAGGATTGGCTGTCTGATAGGTATCAGAGAGTTGTGTATGGTGGAGCAATATCAAAGAGGCAGAAGGTTATAAGTGGGGTTCCACGGGGCTCAGTACTGGGACCTATTTTGTTTAACCTTTATATCAATGACATTGTCCGTGGATTGCAAGGGGATATTCATTTGTTTGCGGATGATGCGAAGCTGGGAAGGGTTATTAGGAATAGTGCAGATGTGGTAGCCCTGCAAGAGGATTTGAATAAGCTAGTTAGATGGGAAAATGAATGGGGATGTCAGTTTAATGCAGCAAAATGTAAGCTTGAGGTTTGGGACACATCGATGGGACGCTGCATACTCTATGGGAGGAGTTAAACTTGAGGAAGTAGGGGAGACGAGAGATCTGGGGTTGACGATTGATAGAAACTTGAAATTTAGGGGACATATTGCAAAGGTAGTGAAGGTAACACAGAGGATTGCTGCAATAATGAGAAGGACACTGACCTGCAGTGATAAAATGGTTATCATTCCGTTGTATAAGTCTCTGATCAGACCACACTTAGACTATTGTTCTCAGATCTGGTCCCCAGGATTTGAAGGGGGATAAATTAACTGTGGAAAGGGTACAAAGGTGGATAACAAAGATGGTGTCAGGACTATACAATGTTAGTTATGAGAATCGGCTGAGGGAGTGTGGACTGCAGAGTTTGGTGGATAGAAGAAGGAGAGATGATATGATTGAGACTTTTAAACTATTGGAAGGTCATTACAGGGTTGACACTGGAGAGTTCTTTCACTTGGTTGAACAGTGGGAAGGAGTAATGACAAGGGGCCATCCCTGGAAGTTATGAAAGGAAATTGTGAGAAAGAGGGTGAGGAGTGGTTTCTTTGCATGGAATGCATTGCCTGATGGAGTGGTGTTTAAGGAGTGGCATGATAGACTTTGTGTTTCCCAGGAGGGACCTCCCTCGATGAGTCTTGATAGACTTGTGCTTCTTAGAATGGACCTCCCAAGATGAGTCTTTTGACTCCATGGAGGCTGAATAATAATACTAATACTAAACAAATAGTAAAACAAGCAGCATATGAAGCCATAGGAACAAAACTGCTAAGAAAAAGGAAAGGACTCAGAACCTGGAATCCAGAATTAGAATCTTTAATAAGAAAGAAAAAAGAAATGTACCTTAAATGGTTAAATGACAGAACCATAGGAAATGAAAGAATATAAAAGAATCAGAGCAATAACAAGAAGAGAAACCAGGAAAATCAGAAGACAAGATTGGGAAAAATTTGGATCAAGATTAGAGCATGACATAATGGACCTCAACTAAAGAGGTATAAAATCATTAAAAAAATGACTCAAGAAATAAAGGATAATCTACAATTAGAAGGCCCTTCCACAAAAGAATGGACCAATCACTACACCCAGCTTCTAAACAATAATAATCAAATTGATATAAAACAAGTAATAAGTCAAGAAAAAAATGAAAAAACAATACAGTTAAATGATCTAAAGAAAATGTTGGAAAAACTAAAAAATAGAAAAGCAACAGGAGAAGATGGAATATATTCAGAACTATACAAATACAGCTCTAAACCATTTCAATTACGATTAAATTTCAAAATTTAATATTATATTTAATAATGGAAAAAAAAGGAAACATCCCACAAGAATGGAAGACAGCAATAGCCATAAACATATTCAAAAAAGGAACAGAAAGGATTGCGGAAACTACAGAGGAATATCTTTATTAAATACATGCTATAAAATATATCTAGATATAATTAAAAGTAAATTAACACCATGGGCTGAGGAAATTATTGGAGAAGAACAATGCAGCTTTAGGAAAGGAAGGTCGTGCACAGATCCCACATTACACTCAAACAAATTATAGAAAAAAGAATAGAATTTAACCTGCCAACATATATGGCCTTCCTGGATTATGAGAAAGCATATGATCAAATCAACAGAACAAAATTAATCAATATACTGTATGAATTGAAAGCTCCACCTCAAACCACAAAAGCAATAGCAAATATAATGGAAGAAAGCTGTATTAAAATTAAAATTAATAATGAAACAACCGAAAAAATTAAAACCAATAGAGGTCTCATTCAAGGAAGTGGATTATCACTTCCATTTATAAATGAGCATGTGTACAATATTCTTCAATATATATATATATATATATATATATATATATATATATATATATATGGAAAAAATTTCAAGAGAATGGAGGAAAAACAAAATCATAGGAATTAAAATAGGAAATAAAGAATAACCAGCCTTTTGTATGCTGACGATCAAGTTATTTTTGCTGAAAATGAAGACCAATTATAGAAAAATCGACACTTATTGAACAAAACAGAAGAACAGTATGACATGAAAATCTCAATAAATAAAACAAAATCAATAGCATTTCAAGGTAAAGAAATTAAAAAATGCAAACTAGTCATCCACAACAAAGTACTAGAACAAGTGAACAAATTTAAATAATTAGGAAATTACATAAGCTCCAATGGAGAAATCGACATTGCATATAAAAAGCAAAAATTCCTACCAGTCATTGGAACTTTGAACAGACACTTCAATTAACAGATGTCTAGAACAACCCAAATAAAACCATATAAAATAATAGCCAAACTAATTCTGAAATATGGCAGTGAAACATGGACTTGGGGAGAACAAGATAAAAGACAAGTGGAAGCTGCAGAAATGAAGTTCCTAAGACTGCTTGCAGGCTATAAAAGAAGAGACAAGATAAGAAAACAATTATCCATAATTAACATAACAGAAGACATCACAAACTGTAGAAAGAACTGGAAATATAAACCAAAGTGACACTTAACAAGAGGAAGACCCAGGAGGAGATGGGCAGAAAAAGCTTTTTAAACTCTTGAAAACATTACAGGCAAACCATTGCCTAATACAAGAAGCCAAGAAGAAGAAGAAAATTGTGCAGGAGAAATGGTTTGCAGTTTATTGATGTATTTAGTGAATTTGATGGACAAAAAGATTTATATATGCCCGATGGACTACATTTAAATGGTTTTTAAGTTAGATGTGTGGAGAAAGTGTTGTTTAGTGAGAGTTTGGAAGTAGTAAACTAGAGATATCAGAGAGGATGTATTCAGTTATATATGTCTGGCCACCCCTGTGATAAATGAGCATATGTACAAAATGACAGAATGAAATGCATCACAAAATATATTCATAACCAAGGTAGAAACTCTACCTCCAATTAGGGAGAGGAAACATGCAGAAGGCAAGAAGGGTTCTGGGAAGTTACCAGACATGTGGAATTCTCTGTGAAGAAAGGGTTTATGCTGAACTATAACCCTGGTAATTATGATAAACTTAGGAGTCATCTTGGAGCAGTGTCATGGCTTGAGAAGCTACAAGGAATTAATGTCATTAGTGCATGGGAAGTGGTTAGAGATTGTTTGAGCAAAGCAGTATCAGACTGCATACCCAAGGTCAGGAGGATAAACCAAGCAGGAAGTAATAGATAAGTAGAGATATAAAGCAAGAGCTGCAAAAAAAAAAAAAAAAGGAAAACACTGTGGAGGGAATATAAAGAAAAAAGTGATCAGCATACTCATGAACAGTACAAAGTGTAGGCAAGAAGGGTGACTAGTTTGGGAAGAAAGGGCAAATCAGATTATGAGAGAAAATTAGCTAAGCAGGCCAAAGTAACACAAAAGAGGTTTTTTTTTTTTTTTTTTTTTTTTTTTTTTTTTTAAATGTAGTAGCAATATAAACCAAAGTGACACTTAACAAGAGGAAGACCCAGCAAGAGATGGGCAGAAAAAGCTTTTTAAACTCTTGAAAACATTACAGGCAATTGTCTATGGTAATAGACATTTTCTTGTAAGAGGAAAATGTCTATTACCATAGACATTTTAATTACCATAGGATAACTTTAAACAGTCCTCGTGGTGGGAAGGCAAAAAAAAAATAGTTGAATTGCTGAGTGATCATTTTGCAAAGGTATATCATCCAGGTGGAGATTTTATAGTTGCTGATGTGACAATGATATATGTGATCAAATGATATATGTGATATAAGGAAAGATTTAAGAGGGATATTCATTTGTTTGCTGATGATGTAAAACTGGTGAAGCAGATATCTCACAGGATGATTTAAATAAACTGGCATTGGGCAAAGGATAATGATGGTCAATTTAATGTTGCAAAATGTAAGGTTATGTACTTCAGATTGAAAAAGTTGTATGAAGTGTATCATATTGATGGTACTGGATTGCAGGATATTGATGAGGCTAAACTTGTAGATATTGGGGGACAGAGAATTGAGGACATATCGGTAAAATGGCTCCAAGGATTATTGGATGTTAAAAAACACAGTAACAAGTGAAGACAGGGAAGTTATCCCTAAAGAGGGATAATAACTTTCCTATCTTCTAAGATATTAAAGGAGATTTATAAAATTGATGCAAAGGAAATTTTTCAATATATGACAAGTGTTCAGAGAACTAGGGGTCATCTTTGGAATTTGTGTAAGAGTGTGGTTAGTAGGGGTGTGCAGACCAGATTTTTTGCATAGAGAGTGGTGAATGAGTGGAATTCCCTATAAAGATAAGACTCTGATTGGCCACATCTTGATTACTGTGCACAGATTTCCAATGTATAGGTTTCTTGGGAGCCAGGAGGTGTTGGAGAAGATTCAGAGACAAGTGACTAAGCTGGTGACAGGTCTGTGGAATGCTCCTTATGAGGACTGGTTGAAGTTCATGGGTTACAAAGTTTAGTTGATAGATGGAAAAGAGGGGACATAATAGGACTTCTAAGATATTGAAGGACATAAAATTGATGTGTAGGAAATTTTTCAATATATGACAAATAGTCAGAGAACTAGGGAACATCTGTGGAATTTGTGTAAGAGTATGGTTAGTAAGGGTGGGTGGGTGGGTGGGTGCGTGCGTGCGTGCAGACCAGATTTTTTGCATGGAGAGTGGTGAATGAATGGAATGCCAGAATTGCCAGAATTAGTTGTCAGTTCATTGACTGTGAATGAGTTTAAGGAGAGGTATGATAGGTTTTGTGTGTGTTGTTGGAAGTTTTCCCACTTGGTTATACTATAAATTAAAGATACCAAGAAATTATATACTTGGTTTAATCCTTTATCCAAGCGTAAGCAAACAAAGTTTGTGAATGAAGTATTTTCAGGACTGGGGCAACTCATATATAGAAGCTAATGACTTCACATCATTTGCCTTAGTAACCCATAATGCAAAGCACATATCCTTGTAGACTTGTATAACGTCCACAAGGTATTATCTTTAATTTATAGCATAACCAAGCGGAAAAACTTCCAACAACTTTCTCTAATCCAGAGTAATTTAATAATAAGGTGTGACATCTTTTGGCTACTTGTATATGAAAATATGGCTTCTGCATTACTTCAACTTTAGTATCACCTCTGGATCCCACTGATGAGACCTCAATAAAGGTCGAAACCAGTCTGGATAGTGACCCTTCCCATAATGCATAGCATTATACATGTCTGGACGGATATGTACTTTGCATTATGGGATACTAAAGCAAGTGATGTGAAGTCATTAAGCTTCTATATATACAAGTTGCCTCAGTCCTGAAAATACTTCAGGCACAAACTTTGTTTTGCTTACATTTGAATAAAGGATTAAACCAAGTATATAATTTCTTGGTATCGTTAATTTAAAGATTTTGTGTATATATAATCATTTTGTTCTCTCACAATGGGTCTACAGACAAATGAGTCTGTAGACCCATTATATCATATAATATCATATATTAATATCATATCATATCATATCATATAATAATAATAATTTCCACTATGACATTGATGTGAATGTCTTTAGGTGGTACATGATTTTTATCATCCACTGTGAGACCTAGCTTATTGGAGATCTGAAGTTACTAGAAGAAATTCGAAGTTTGGTCTGTAGAACACACTTCCCATTAAACCATTAGTCTCCCCATGGTACTAAAGTACTATAGGTTTATAGTCTTTCATGAATGGGATTATTATTAAATAAATTAGATTTTTTTTATGTTACTCCCACCCATGCAAGGTTGTAAATTTATAGTACATTAGTACAATAATTGTTTTAAGGATTTTTTTTTTTCTATTTGTATTAATTTTTATAAGGCTTTGTATTTTTCAAATTCATTTTTTACCTAGTTTGTAATCCCTGCTGTAGATCAGATGTCCAAGATCTGAGTTCAAGCGACTTCGGGCCTCTAATAAGCAGTGATCATCACACACCAGGCAATTAAATTTATCTACCACCTAAAGACAATCACATACATCCATGCCTGCAGCAGAATTCGAACCCGCAGCCTGCCTGTTGGTTGGAAAGTAGACATGCTAACCACTCAGCCAACCAACCAGGCCTGAAAAAGCTTTGAAAAAAACTTGAAAAACATTTCAACTTCTTTTATATAACCATAATAAAA
The DNA here is from genome assembly GCF_054136105.1 of Typopeltis vanoorti. Taxonomy (NCBI): domain Eukaryota; kingdom Metazoa; phylum Arthropoda; class Arachnida; order Uropygi; family Thelyphonidae; genus Typopeltis; species Typopeltis vanoorti. Next base: position 59,620,317 of record NC_143550.1, on the reverse strand, counting down.
AGCTTCAGCAATATTATTACTAATACAAAATTAGTGCAATTGGAAGAACGATGGTACATTTCATCCTTTGATTGGAAAAAGCCTAAGTTCAATTCTTGTCGTGATGGGCAGAATCTTTATATGGAATTTTTCAATTGAAGGTGAGTTAGCTGATTCTCATATGGAGGTAGGAGATTTTTTTCCCCCAGAAACTCGAGTTATTTAATCCCACATACAGACAAATCAGCCTTTAGGATACACGCAATTTACAGACAAAAAATACTAGTGGTGGTGGTGGTGAGCAGGTGGTGTTGGTGTTGATAATGGAGATAGAGAGAGTTATAGAGTAGGTCCGCTCCCTCAATGAGTCTTTGAACTCCTTGGAGGTGTACGAAAAAATAATAATAATCATAATAAATTAAGTGCATCCATAGTTCAATTAGTAGTGATGGTATCCTTTAGATACCATCACTACTAATTGAAGACATGGATTTGAACCTATTCTAGGACATCAGAAACTTTTATAAAGTCTTCTCAGCCAAAGGCGAGTTAGGTATTCTCATATAGAAGACAGGGTTCTCCTTCCGCTTGGAAACTTAGGATTTTTACATTAAATTAAACTGGAAACCTCACCAGAAAACCTTAATCCTATACACATAGCATTAATTGCTCTCTCATGGCATTAATTAGGTTTATATTATTATTAACACCAGACTAAAATACACAAACATTATTCAAGAAAAAATGAAAGCGTTTGAGAACACGAACCAAACCTTGGAGATTCAATGGCAAGCACTGAAGAAAACACTGATTGATTCAGACAGGGAGAGGCATGTGGTGAGGTTGTCTTCAAGGATAGAAAAATCAGAACTCCGTAGTGGACATAGGAAGTTAGGGAGGCAGTGAAGGAAAAGAAGAAAGCATATCAAAAGTTCCTGGCAAATAAGCCAGCTTTTGCTCTTAGAGAATACAGAGACAAATGTAAGAAAGCGAAACACTGCATAAAACTAGCTAAACAAAAGTCATGGGAGGACTTTGGCAAGAACATAGAAAATAAATATCAAGAAGGTGGCAAGATATTCTGGAGGTTATTGAAGAAGCTCAGAAATGGAGGAAAGAGTGCTGTAAAAGGAATTAGAGATGATAAAGGTGACATGAAAACTGGAGAAAAAGATATCCTTGAAGTATGAAGTAATTACTTCAAAAAATTGTAAAATGAAACAGGTCAATGATAGCACACTGGTAAAAAAACACTCAAGGGATGCAGTCAGGAATACATATCCATATTTGAAGTAGAAAAAGCCATCAAAAGCCTGAAATGTGGAAAGGCAGCAGGAGTTGATGATATTCGACCAGAAATGCTCAAGTATAAGACCTTACAATCGCTGCACTGCATAATTCAGAGGGCCTGGACAGAGGGATGAATCCCAGATGATTGGAGTAGAACTCTCATAGTACCCATATATAAAAAGGGAAATAAAACTGAATGTGAGAATTATGGAGGTATTTCTGTACTGAGTGTTCCTAGTAAGATTTATGCAAGTATATTTGAGAAACAGTTGAGAAGGATTGTGGAAGAAAAGTTTCGTGAAGAACAAGCTGGATTCAGTCCAAATAGAGGCTGTCAGGATCAGATTTTCACTTTACAATAAATAGTTGAGAAATCATGGGAATATAACAAAGATCTGTATTTAATAAATTTAGTTTAATCCTTTATCCAAGTGTAAGCAGCACTTGGATAAAGGATTAAACTAAATTTATTATAGTCTAACTATAATAAATCTAATTATAGTCAGTAGGGAAAAAAAAAAAAAACTTCCAACATCTTTCTCTAAATCCAGAGTCATTTAATAATAAGGTGAGACACCTTTTGGCAACTCGTATAGATAAATATGACCTCTCCATTGCTTCCACCTTAATATCACCACCTCTGGGTCTGGCTCCCACTGACAAGACCTTAATAAAGGTTGAAACCAGTCTGGGTAGTTGTCCTTTCCTTAATGCATAGCATTATAGATGTCTGCAAGGAGATGTGCTTTGTATTATGTGAGATACTAAGACAAGTAGTGATTAGAGCTTAGTCCACCTTTACTATGAGTTGCCTCAGTCCTGAAGATACTTCAGGTACAAACTTTGTTTGCTTACATTTATAAAGGATTAAACTACATTTATTATAGTTTAACCAAGTGGGAAAAAACTTCCAACATCTGTATTTAAGTTTTGTAGATCTGGAAAAGGCATATGACAAGGTGCCAAGAGTGAAGCTACTCGAAACACTACAGTTATATGGTGTCAGTGGGACATTATATCAAGCAATACTTAGTCTTTATTTGAATTGTAAGTCAGCAGTTGGAATTGAAGGAAGTACAGGAAGATGGTTTAATGTTAAATCTGGTGTCACACAAGGATGTACATTATCCCTTCTGTTATTCATTATCTATATGGATCACATTATGAAGGAAAGTAGTATTAAACCTGATATGAAAATTGGAGATGTTAATCTCAGCTCTTTGCTTTATGCAGATGATGTTATACTTCTAAATAAATCCCGTACAAGTCTGCAAGGTTCCCTGACTAAATTGAATAACTGTTGTAATAGATATGGTATGAAGGTGAGCAATAACAAGACCAAGACAATGAAAATAGGCAGAAGGATTGAAAATATCAACTGCATTGTGAATGGAGAACCTCAAGTTAAACATTTCAGCTACTTAGGCACGGTTTTTAGTGAAGATGGTATATTACATATGGAATTCTCTACGACTGGGTTCGAGGTTATATGGTGAGTGGTTGGTGTAATTTAACGCTCTTGTAAAATTGGTGATTTTTGGTGTTTTTTGTGTGTGTTTTTCCTTAGAAAATTGGTTTTATAGTATATTAGAACGATTTTCGTGTTTTTAGAGTATTTTGTGTGTCTTTATAACATATTTTATTGGGGCTGTCGCCGCTAGAGGGATTTGTAGTGTGTAGTGTTTGTGAAAGCTCCGGATAAGATAAGTATTATTTTCAGTTATTGTTGATAAATTTATTTAATATTGCATAGTTTTGTTTGCCTTGCGTCTCTTAGTGCATCTTTTTGTGTGTTTTTGGTGTGTTATAATTTATTTGATAAAATACATTGCAAGTAAGTATGGCTGCAGTACGAAAGAAAATGGCGGCCAGTAATGATGGTTTGCCATCTTTATCAAAGAACGGTAGTATAAAAGAGATGATTCAGTGTACTAGCTGCGAAATGTACACTTTGCGGAGTGCGGTCGGAGATGATAATAAAGGAGTGAATGTGTGTAGAAAATGTAGGGAGAATGAGAAATTGAAGAGTATTTCGGATCGTGAGTGTGATATTTTTGTCAAACTTCAGAATGAAGAAAATAGGGATATGACAAGAAACGGCAAGGTTGTACCAGAGAATTGTGAGAGTGTGAATGTAGAAAGTGTGAATGATAGTATTAATGGTTTTACTGAGAATAAAAAAGATGAGATAAATGCAATGAGTGAGATCGCGTTGTTGAATGGTGCGATACAAAGGGCAAAACAGCAGCTAGAGCGTATGAGCAAAAGTCGACTGAATGAACCAGCCAATAATAAAAAGTATGACAGGAAAAATAGACGTATGAGTGTGAACATGAACAAAATGAAGGATAGAGTGCTGTATGGAGACTCGTTAGTACGAAGTGTGATAGTAGAGGATTTGACAAAATCGTACCAACCTGGTGCGACCATAAAGGATGTAAATAACAATGATCCTAAAACTGATCCTTGCAGCACACCACTGGTGACTTTCCTCTCTTGCCATGCTACCCCCCATACACAACTTGCTGTTATCTATCTGATTGCCATTCACTTGACTTACTAGTCTGTCATCCACTCTGATCTGCTTCAGTTTAGGGACCAACTTGTGGTGTGGCAATCTATCAAAAGCCTTTGCAAAATCAAAGTATACCACTGTATATGCATCTCCCTTGTCCAATACATTTGTCACCTTGTTATAGTTTGTAAAGCAAGTTTGTAAAACACAATCTCCTTTTAACAAACTCATACTCTCAAGCACAAAGAATACTGCTGTTATCAACCCACTTTCGTATTCTTTATCTCACCAACCTCTCTGGTACCTTAACTATGACTTCAGATATACTGATCAGTATATAATTTGTTGCCTTAGCCTTATCTACCTTTGTGAAGTGGAACAATTTTCCCTTCCTTCCACAGCTTTAGGACTTGTGCTATAGTGTTAGCCTTGGCCCACCTGTTTAACAAGACTCTTGTTAAACAGGTAGGCCAAGGCTAACACTAAATCCTTGGAAAACTTTCCTTTAAGACATAAGGTGATATGTCATCAAGTCCTATTGCCTTATTGACATCTAGTTAACTCTTCATACGAGGGTTGTTTGAAAAGTTTGGTAAAAAAATAAGTTAAACACATTTTTTTGAAAAAAAAATCACCATTTTTAAGTTTGGGAACAAGAAGGAACTTCGAATCTCAATTCATGCAATTTTGCCATTGCGACAGCCGATGTGTGGGATGGTGCATTATCTTGATGAAAGAGCACTTTTTTGTGTGCCAATCGTGGCTGTTTTTTCTTCAGTTCTTTTTTTAAATGGTCCAACAATGACTCATAATAGACTCCTGTTATTTTCTTACCCTTTTCCAAATAGTCTATCATAATAATTCCTTGGGAATTCCAAAAAACAGTGGCCATCACCTTCCCAGCTGACAAAACGGTCTTCGCATTTTTCTGTGCTCTTTCACTGGGCATTCCACTGTTTTGACTGCTGCTCAGACTCAGGTGTGTAGTGTGGCAAGTTTTGTCTACAGTCATGAATCGAAGCAAAATATCTTGCGAATTGTGATTAAACATCACCAAACACCCCATTGAAATATCTTTTAGCATGCATTTTTAATCGACAGTCAACAATCTTGGCACCCATTGCGCACACAGCTTTTTTTTTTTCATGTGCAATTTTTCGTGCAAGACATTATATACCCGTTCAGTTGAGATACCTACAATCTCAGCAATCTCACGCACTTTCACTTGGCAGTCTTCCATAAAGATTCCATGGATTTGTCAATCATTTCCTTCATAGTGACCTCAATCCAGAGCATGCTTCATCTTTGATGGACATACGGCCACGTTTAAACTCATTTATACAAAAATAAATAGTCTTTAATGCTGGTGCAGAGTCCCCACGAACTGCATCTAATTCGGTTTTGATCTGCGTGGCTGTCCACTTCTTCAAATAAAAGTGTTTTATCACTGCACGAAACTCATTTTTCTCTATTTTTATGAAAAATGCAAACACAGTCATTTTAAATGTTTGCCAAATGAGAACTATGCATCGCACGTGGCTAAAATTTTGCCAGGGGGTCATCATGAAAAAGATGATACTTGCCAACACTGGTATGAATGAACGAACTGTGTTGCTGTCTGTTGGAAATTTACCAAACTTTTCAAACAACCCTTGTATACCTCCTACTTGCTCAGCATTAAGTCTTCTCTCATTTTGTCTCTACACTTGAGCATTTGATTTTACACTGAGGATGAAAGACCCTGATGAATTGATCCCTGAACACCTTGACTGTGTCTTCTGTAGCAGTCACCAATCTGCCACTTTCATCCATTAACAGCATCATACCATAATCATTCTTTCTTCTGTTTGCCACATATCGAAAAAACTCATAAGGGTTTTTCTTGTCCTGATTTGCTAAGTTCTGCTGCTTGTATTGCGTTTTTGTTGTCCTTACCAACTGAGTCACTCTCCTGACTTGCTCTTTATACTCTTCATGCAACTGATTATTACCATTATTCATCTTGTGCTGCCTCCAAAGGTATTATATATATATATATATATAATATATATATACACACACACATATATATATACATACATATATATATATATATATACACACACACACACACACACACACACACATATATATATATATATATATAATTACATATGATTCTTGCGTGTTTGAATTTATAATGGACTTAGTTAAAAAAAAAATGTATGAAGAGAAGGAAAGAAAAATATTGTTTAAGAAATATAAATAACAAACCAATAATAAACAGTACTGTATACGCATGATAAAAGTGTAATGGAGTGAAACAGCACTAGGAAATGATTAAAAATAGTATTTTTAATAGTATCTTCTTGGACTCTAGTCTTTTGTCCACATGTTTCAGTTAGTTTTGTGCTGCCTCTATGCATGTGTTACATCTTATTTTGTACTCAGTGATGATGTCTCTGTAAATGAAAATGAAATATTGAAAGCATTAAATACTATTTTTAATAGTTTCCTAGTGCTGTTTCACTCCATTAAACTTTTATCATGAGTTTTTACCAGCACCTAAGCCTTAACACACTGCTGTATACATTGGTAGCTTAGTAAATAGCTATCAGGAGGACTTATTCAGTGAACTGATTATGTTGATCAGATGATTCATCTAGGTGTGGCAGGAATATGTGTAGGCTGATGGAGCAGCAAATCATCTTGTACAATTTTTTGTGCTTGTTATGTGCATTATTTATCTTTTTTTTATTTATATTTTACTTTGTTTTCTAAGAATTTTCTATTATTCACTAAAATCAGTGTATACTTTATATTATTATTATTATTATTACACCCTCCAAGTTGTCAACAGACTCATCATGGGAGGTTCATTCAACTGACAACATATTTATCATATAGAATCTTAAAATCCTTAACACTCCTTGTATTAACAACACATTCTGGTAATGCATTTCATTCACTGACAATTCTCCATGGAAAAAATCTACTCCTCACTCTTTTACATAACTTCCAGAAATGACCTCTGGTTCTTCCCCTCTCACCTGCTACTCTTTTTATAATCTCTTCTGGATTAATCTGATAAAAACCTCTCACTAACTGAAACATCTCTATCGTATCACCTCTCTTCCTCTTATCCACCAAACTCTGCAATCCACATTTCTTCAACCTCTCTCAATAGCCAGGATTCCAAACAACTGATATTGTCTTAGTCACTTGTCTCTGGACCCTCTCCACATCACATTGTAAACCAGGTGACCAGATCTGAGCACAATAGTCCAAGTGTGGTCTGACTAGTGCCTTATACAGTGGCACAACCACTTTCTTATCTTGCATGTTAGAGTACTTCTTATCATAGCAGCTCTACGATGTGCAACCTTTGCAACACTAGCAATATGTTCTCTAAACTTCAGTCTTCTGTAAACTATCACTCCCAAATCTCTAATTTCATTCACTTCCTGCAGTATGGTACCATCAATATAATACACAGTCTTATATTTCTGCACTTCAAAATGCAACACCTTGCACTTATTGATATTAAAACTATTGTACAATCCCACTCTTTTGTCCAAGTAAAAAGTCTATTCAAATCTTCCTGAAGGGACTCGGAATCAGCAGTGCTACTTATAATTCTTCCCAACTTTGCATCATTAGCAAATAACTGAAGATCCCCCAGTCAGTCCACATGATATATCATTTACAAACAAGTTAAACAGCAGGGGCCCAAGAACAGAACACTGAGGCACGTCACTAGTTACCCCTCTATTTTGAGACACAGCTCCTTCATATATAATTTGCTGGTATCGTTCACAGAGCAATCTCTGATCCAGCTAACCAATATATTATTTCCATCCTCTGCAGCTTGTACCAACTTATCATGTGGTAATCTGTCAAACACCTTTCGCAAAGTCTGAGAATATCACTGTATATGATTCTTCCTTATCTAACACACTCGTCACTTTATCATAAAATGCAAATGAATTACTAAAACAAGACCTGCCCTTTACAAATCCATGCTGACCATCATAAGGAATGCTATGTCCATCAACCTAATTCTGTATTCTATTCCTTACCAATCTCTCCAACACCTTGACCACAACTGCAGTTATACAGATTGGCCTATAGTTGGAGACTTCTGTCTTAGAACCATGATTGTGGAGTGGTACTATTTGCCTTCTTTCCACTCCTTAGGCATCCTACCCACTGCAAGAATTTCATTAAATAACCAGGTCAAGGGCATAACCAACTGTGGTGCACATTCCTTAAGAATACATTGTGATATGTCATCCATTCCTACAGCCTTATTCACATCTAACCCAACCAACATCTCATACACCTCTGTTTCTTTCACTTCCAATTCTCCTACTATACTTGCCTCTCTTCTATATATTGTACCGGATCTTTTATACCAGTATGATATATGCTGATAAAGTGCACAGTCAGTAATTCCACTATGTCCTTTGCAGCTGTTAGTCTGCTGCCATGGCTATTCACCACTGTTAGTCTGCCATAATTATTCTTCCTCTTGTTTGTCATGTAGCAGAAAAATTTCCTTGAGTTAACCTTGGCCTGACCAGCCAATCTCCTCCTTTCTTTTCCTTCTTTTGCTTCACCTTTCTAGCCTACACTTTATACTCTTCATGGACCTGATCACCACTGTCTTGTACCTCTTCCATAAAATTTTCTTTTCCAGCACAGCTTGGTTGATTTTGCTGTTCATCTATTTCACTCTATTTACTCGCTTAACCCTCGGTATGCAGTCATACTTCGCTTTTGTCAGATACTGCCTTGGAAGTTTCCATGCATTGTCAACATCTTTTCTGCTCAGCTCATCTACCCAACGTACTGATGCTAACTGACTACAGAGTTTCCTATAATAACCTGATTTATACTTCTGCATGTACTCATTTTTGGCAGTGACCGTTTCTTGTTTCATCACTTCCAAACAAGTACCTCATGATCACTTGCACCAACCACCGGCAGTGTCAACACTTCATTAACAACTACATCTTGTGAAGTTATCACCAAATCCAAAACATTAAAGCCTCTAGTTGCGTCAGTCACGTGCTGTTTAAGATACTTATCTCTCAGAAATTCCATAAACTTGTTCTCTTTGTTCCCATATGCTATGTCCTCCTTCCAGTCTATATTCCTGTAATTAAAGTCTCCCATCATGATCACCTTCTTTTTTACATGCCCAACTAATTTGCCTAAGCATTTCACAATCAGTATTCTATGCATTCCCTGGCCTATAACATCATCCTATGAGATATACTAATCTGTTTATTTCAACTTCACACCACACAGATTCAAAATCTGTGCATGTACTATCAACTTTCACGTTTTGCAGACACAGGCCCTCTGCAATCATTAACAGCACTCCCCCTCTCTTTTCACATCTCTATCCTTCTGGAAAATTATATATCCTTCTAATTCTATTCCTGATATCACATCCTTCTCAGACAACCAAGTTTCACTTATTCCGATTACTCTTGGGCATAGTGTCTCAATCAATGCAACAAACTCAGCTCTCTTGTTTCAAATACTCCTTACATTTGTGTATAAACATAGCAATTGCTGTTAGTTTGAGGCCATTCTACCAAAATCCACATTCTCTATTCTAGCTGCTATGCTACACCTCTCTCTTCTGTTTGACCACTCCCGTTTGCCTGATCCTGACTGTGATTCCCATTCTTACCTGTTTCATTCTCACCTTTATGCATTCCATCACCTTGTGCCACTGCAACCACATCTTCAACCTCATATCCATCTTCCTCCTACTACAGTGTCTGTTGATTTGTACTATCCTGTTTCACAGGCAGACTCTGATCATTTGCTACATTAACCTCTTGACTCTGTGCATTCTCAGAAAACAATAACCTTTCTAAATGCCCAACATCAAAACCCATGTGTGTTCAAATGTAATCCATAAGCTTTATACCATCTGAACTTTCCTTCAAATTCACTCCACAGATTTACAAAGTGAACCCTTTTGCCTCACACAACTCAGCCATTGTACTATTCATTATCTTCGCAATCCTTCTCAATTCACTGTTATCATATCTGGGCAGCACGCTTATGACTTTCCCAACAGCACTATTCTTCTTTATGCAGTCTTCAGTCAGTAGCTTTTCTATCCTATTAACCATGGATATCCAGCATATGCTAATATTTTATCAGAGATCACCAGGCTCAGTCCTGTTCTTGTAAATCATAGGATTGATTATTTAGGAATAGATGAATTATTAACATTTCATCTCTTATTTCTGAAGAATGTAATGAAAATGTCCCTGTAAAATGAAAAAACATCCCCTTCCCACCAAACACCATGCTGCAGATGGAAGAAAAACAAGTTTTATTATATCACTGGATATGGTACAGAAGCATTTACAAGCTGTGTACTATATGCAGTTATTAAGGGATAGCTATCTGAGACAGCAGGTAATGGAAAATACTAGGAGTTCGAGAGTGCTTGACCTAGTAATAGCATCTGAGAATGTGACTGTGATGAATATGACCATGTTGCCACCAATTGGTGAGAGTGATCATAAGGTCCTGACCTGGGATGTGGTTAAATATGTGAAATTTTCGATTAAGACAGGGTACATGTGTAATTACCATGCTGGTAAGTATGATAAGCTTAGGAGATTGCTTGGTTCAGTGCCATGGCATGCAAAACTGCAAGGGCTGGATGTTGATAGTGCAGGGGAAGTGGTCAAGGAGCGTTTGCAGGAAGTGATGGCTGACTCTATACCTACAGTCCGAATAGTAAATCAAGTAGGGGTTAAATGGCTGAATAACACCATTAAGCTTGAGCTGTAAAAAAAGAAACAACTGTCGAGGGAATTTAAGGAGAAAGGTGACCTGTAGGCACACGAACGGTATAAAGCGCAGGCTAGAAGGGTAACGAGTGTGGTAAGAAAAGCAAAATGGGATTATGAAAGGAAATTAGCCATGCATTTGGGAAGCTAAAGAGAATCCCAAACAGTTTTTCAATATGCTGCAAGTAAGAGAAAAACTGTATACGGCAGAATGATTTTAAGGAATGCCGATGGTAGGGAGGTCGCTGAATCAGTTGATATAGTGGAATTACTGAGCGAGTACTTTGCAAGAGTATATCATTCAGGTGGTGATATTGCAGGAATGAAAGATCCAACAGGTTATACGGCAATTGAGGTGAATGAAATGGAAGTGAATAGTATATTACAAAACATTAATGTGAATACATCTGTGGGTTTGGATGGTATACCAGCTCGGGTCTTACGTGAAGCGGCAAAAGAATTGTAAGTGCCCTTGACCATTTTGTTTAATTTGAGTCTCGGGTCTGGGTTAGTCGTAGGGGATGGAAAGAAGAGAAAATAGTACCACTGCATAAGGGAGGTTCCATGACTGCTGTTGCAAATTATTGACCGATCAGCATATCAGGAGTCGTTGTCAAGGTTTTGGAGAAAGTAGTCGAGAAGAATACAGGAATGGATAGATGATAACAGATATTGTATGGGGGACAGCGTGGTTTTGTGAAGGGTATCATGCCTCACAAACTTGTTCACGTTTTATAACACAGTGACGGCTGAGCTGGATAAGGGTAACGGGTTTACAGTCATACTGCTGGACCTTGCTAAGGCCTTACAGGATACCACATGTAATTCTAATAAGCAAACTGCAGCATATGGGGATGGATATAGGGTTGGTGAGATGGATTGGAGGGTGGTTGACGGAGAGATATCAGAGTAGTTTATTCAGGAGAAGAGTCCAAAAGACGGCCTATGACTAGTGGTTTGCTGCAATGTTCTGTTCTTGGACCACTACTATTTAATTTGTTCATTAACAATATAGGAAAGGATCTGAGAGAAATGGTTCATTTGTTTGCTTATGATGCAAAGTTGGGTAGGGCAATATTGAATGCAGATGATGTCAGAATTTTGCAGGATGATTTGGATAGATTGGAGGACTGTGCTAAGGAGAATGGATGTCAATTTAATGTGGCAAAATGTAAAGTTATGCATTTTGGGGTGAAAAGATTAGCAACAGTATACCACATTGGTGGAACGATACTGCAGGAGATTGATGAGGCCAGGGATTTGGGAGTGTTGGTGGATAGGGAGATGAAGTTTAGGGAGCACATTGCAAAAGTGGCTAAATCAGCTCACTTGGCTGCTAAAAAATGCATTGACAAGCAGAGACAAGCAAGTTATTGTTCCTCTGTTTTGAGCCTTGATAAGACCCCATCTTGACTACTGTGCCCAGATTTGGTCGCCTGGGTTTCTTCTAGATGGGGAGGAGGTGGAGAGGATCCAGAGGCGAGTGATCAAGATGATAACAGGTCTATGGAATGAACCTTATGAGAACAGGTTGAAGGTTTGTGGGTTGCAGAAATTGGTTGATAGGCAGAAAAGGGGGGATATGATTTAGACATTCAAATTACTGAAGGGTTTCTATAAGATTAATTCAGAGGGTATTTTTGAAAATAGGACTAGTGGTGGAAGGACTAGGGGTCATCCATGGAAGCTGGGGAAGAGTGTGGTTAGTAAAGGTATTAGAGCTAGGTTTTTTACTTTTAGAGTGGTAAATGAGTGGAATAAGCTGCCAGAGTATGTTGTGGGTGCTATGAGTTTAAGGGAAAGTATGATAGATACTGTGCAAATGTCGAATAGTTGTGATGGACATGATGTTCAGGGCCTCCCTCGATGAGTCTAAGGACTCTTTGGAGTTGCCCGTAGTAATAATAATAATAATAATAATAATAATAATTTAGTGAAAATTATTGTAATTAGAGGGAACTAGAATGAAAATGACCTGCATTATGAAAAATACTTCCCCTTCCACAAACTCTATATTCCACATATGTAAGCTAAGCAAAGTTTTATTGTAGCACAGTATCTAACTAAATACATTGCTCTGACATCCCCGTCAAATTTTCAATTGCAAAAAATATGCGATAACACCTGTTTATAATGCATTCATTGACTGCAGAAACCACATGATTTATGTGAACACACACACACACACACACACACACACACACACACACACACACACACACACACACACACACACACACACACACACACACACACACACACACACACACACAAATATTATTATTAAAATATTATTATTACTATATTATGAACAGAGTTCACAAATGCTAATTTTACAAATAAAATTCTATGGAAAAAATTCCACTGAATATAATGTATGGAAAAGTTTGTAAAAAAGTGCACTTGCCTGATGCAGAAAAGACATCCAATATGCTAATGCACAAAACACACCAGGTGGCATGAAAAAGAGTTAAAACTGGATATGTGCCATTAAACATGATTTATTTGTTATAACATGACATGGGTATGTGCTATTAAACATAACTTATTTCTCTTAGGATTTGCTCTTCTGTCCAGACTTTACAGTATCAACAAACAAGAGAAGTGGACCAGTAAGTTTTTTGAAATGCCAATTACATTACATTTTTCATTTTGTGCTTGTATCTAAGTAGAGTATGAGTTGCATGAAATAATCACAGACTTTATGATTGAAGTAAGTTGTTGGTAAGAGGTGCAACCATTTACTTCTGCACCATTTGCTGCACATATGTGAAAATGTTAAAGAAAAATGAAGTTTTATACTCCATTATTTGTTTTGTTTTATTTATTTATTTTTTATTCATTATTTATATGTTTTCTAAGTGTTCCATATGAAAATTGGCCAAAGGAAAGAGGAGGCTCTTTGCAGTCTCATTTAATTGTTTATATATATATATATATATATATATATATATATATATATATATATATATATATATATATATATATATATATATATATATATATATATATATATATATATATGCAGAGAGCAAGGATTATGAATAATATGCTCGCTGAAATGTGTGAGGAGATGGGAGCACAGTTTGTTAATGTGTGGAATGAGTTTGAAGGAAGAAGTGAACTGTATGAGAGCGATCGACTGCATTTGAGTGGTTATGGTGTGAGTGCTTGGAGAGACTGCTGCTGGAAGGTAGAGAAGTGAATAGAGAGAATGAATCAGATCGAGAGGGGAGTGATGTGGAAGAGCAGGAGAGATTGAAGAGGTGGATATGAATGGGGAAGTGAGTGGTATGAGTATAGAAAATGAGAGAATGGGTGTGCAAGAGGAGCAGGGAAACGGGGAGGCTCTGGGTGGACAGGGGTACACAGCATGAGAAAAGTGGATGCTCCAAGAGGAGGTGAGAGCATGTGTGGGAAGGAAAGGAATGGGATGACCACGGATCAAGAGAAAACAGTTGGAATTGAAAAGGGTTCTAAAATAAAGAAGCAGAAAGGGAAATGGCCCCAGTCGAGCATGGAGAGATCAAATCGAGTGAGTGGTATCAGTGGAACTAGCTGTAGATCCAGAAATGAGCTGTTGTGTTTGTATACAAATGCTAAAAGTATACGAACCAAGGCAGATTAAATGGTTGCACTAATTGCATCTGTTCACCCAAAGTGACCAGAATAAGTGAGACATGGTTGGAAGAGGATGACATCCTGACAGGAATAGAGATGTAAGGGTATGATGTGTTTCGTGAGGATAGAAGGGGTAAAAAGGGAGGGGAGGGGGAGTGCTATTGATGATAGAGAAAGAGTTATGTCCATACAAAGTAGAGATGCAAGAGTGAAATAGTGCCAGTGGTTTTGAGGCAGTATGGTGCCAGATAGAGGTGAATGGAATCAAATACTTGGTTGGATGTTGTTATAGACCTGGTAATGTGGATGGTGGTGATAGTGAAATGTATAGTCAAATTAGCCAAGCAAATAAGAAAAGGGTGATCATTATGGGTGATTTTAATTATGGCAATATAGACTGGAATGATGAGATAGCAACTGGAAGTAAAGAAAATGAGTTTCTTGAGTTTTTGAAGAATAACTACCTCAGTTAGTATGTAACAGAGGGCACATGAGGATTAAGGGTCTTGGATTTGGTCATCTCATCAGAGGATGTAATTATAAATGAGGTGTCAAATCATCCACCAGTTGGTGAGAGTGACCATGAGGTGATTACCTGGGTGGTTGCCAGCAGTGCAAGGATCCCCTGTGAGAAAAGTGTATATGTGAAACTACAAGGGGGGGGGGGATGATTATGAAGAGCTCAGGAGACAGCTTGCGGGTGTAGCGTGGAATGAGAAGTTAGCTGGAAAAGAGATCAATGCAGCTTGGGGGATTTTCAAAAACTATTTAGTAGATGCAATGTCTAAATGTATTCCAAGGGTGAGAAGGTTAAATAAGGTAGGTGTGGATGGATGAATAAAGAGATAAAGAGAAAAAGGGCATTGTGGAGGCACATAAGAGAAGTGGAAATAACCAATTTCATGAGGTCTACAAAGACCAGGCAAGGAGGGTGACTTGGTTGGTGACAGTAGCCAAAGAGAGGTATAAACAGCAGTTAGCTAATGAAGCCAAAAAGAATCCTAGGGAGTTCTTTTGATATGTAGCCAGCAAAAGAAAGAATGATTATGGAAGGATGACATTGATTGGAGAAAATGGCATAAAGACAGCTGTTGCAGAATGTATGGTGGAGATACTTAACGAGCAGTTAAGTATCTCCACCATAAAGATCTTTCAATCTTATGAATGTGACTTCATGGAGAGATTGAGAGCAGTTGATGATGGGGAGGAGAGACCGACTGTAAGTGAGCAAGAGGTGTTTGGGAAGTTGAGTAAACTAGATGTAAATAAGGCTGTGGGACTTGATAATATATCACCACATATTCTGAAGGAATGTGCCAGGCAGTTGACACCTGCCTTGACATATTTTTTTAATACGAGTCTTGCACTTGGTGAAGTTCCTAAGGAGTGGAAGGAGGGCAAGATTGTGCCCACTTCATAAAGGAGGTGATCGAACTCAAGCATCAAACTATAGGCCTATCTGTGTGTCAGGTGTTGTGGTGAAGTTGTTGGAGAAGCTTGTGAGAACTGTGATCCAGAGTTGGGTTGACAACAATGGTATTATCTTTGATGGACAGCATGGATTTGCTAAAGGGAGGTGACGTTTTAGTAATCGACTTACTTATTACAATAAAGTGAGTGCTTCCTGTGACAGAGGAGAAGGATACACAGTAATATACTTGGATTTCGCAAAGGCTTTTGTTAGAGTACCTCATGATAAGTTGACAGTCAAACTAGAGCAGATGGGGTTGGATATTAGATTAGTGCATTGGATTGGAGACTGGCTATCTGATAGGTATCAACAAGTTGTGTATGGGGGTGCGATATCCAGGAAAAGGAAAGTCACTAGTAGAGTGCCTCAGGGGTCTGTTTTAGGGCCATTACTATTTAACTTGTATATTAATGATATTGGCGAAGATTTGGATGGAGATATTCCGTTGTTTGCAGATGATGCAAAGCTGGGACAAACCATAAAGAGTAGTGAAGATGTTGTGGCCTTACTAGAAGACTTGAATAAATTGAGTGATTGGGCATGGAAATGGGAATGTGAGTTCAATGTTGCAAAATGTAAGGTTTTAAAATTTCAAAAACAAAGATGGGATGCAGAATTTATGCTTGGTGAGAATATATTGTTGGAGGTAGAGGAAATAAGAGATCTGGGGGGGGGGTGATAGTGGATAAGGATCTAAAATTTAGGGACACATCGCCAAAATTGTGAAGACAACACAAAGGTTTCTGGGAATGATGCAGAGGACACTGATGTGTAGAAGTAGGGAGATTCTTGTTCCCTTGTATAAGGCTTTGATTAGGCCACACATAGACTATTGTGCCCACATTTGGTCACCAGGTTTTCAGAAGGATGAAGAGATGTTGGAAAGGGTCCAAAGGCAACTGACCAAAGTAGTTTCTGACCTCTGGAATGTCGAGTGTGAGGAAAGATTGTGAAGATGTAATTTGCAGAGTCTGGTGGACAGGAGGAAGAGGGGAGATATGATAGAGACCTACAAGTTGGCAAGGGGTTGTCATAGGATCAATGGTGGAGAAGTTCTACAGAGAATAGTGGGAGATCAGGGGAGAACAAAAGGTCATCCCTGGGAACTGTATAAAGAGGATGTGAGTAGGGGAGTGAGAGGCAGGTTTTATTCATGCAGAATTGTTGATTGATTGGAATGCCTTGCCTGAGAGTGTGGTGTCTGCAAGGAGTTTTGAGTGTGTTTAACACACGGTATGATGAGATGTGTGTATGATAAAAGGACCTCCCAGATGAGTCTTTGACTCCATGAGGTCTTGGGGTAATAATAATAATAATAATATATTTATTTATTTATATCCCTGTAAAATAACCAGTATGGACAGTGAATTTGAATAATTCAGAATTGTCACAAACAGAAGAGGATGACATTAGAGGCTGTTGATCTTATTAAATCACTCTTCTTCCCTCACATTTTGAATTGTTCATATTTGCCTGTTAATGCTGGTTATTTTACATGAAAAGAAAAATATAAAACAACTAGATATAACTGTAATTTTCTCCATTCCCCTGATCTTCCCCTTTCTATGTGTTCTGTATTTCTGTATGAAACACTTAGAAAAAGAAGCCTTCAGCACTCATACTTTTAGTCTGGCTGTGCAATGGGGATGAGTGTAAGATATGTGCTATTTAGCAATATCAGATTAGCTTACATTTTTAAAATAAAATTTCAGCGACACTCATTTTAAATTAAATATTTTTATTATATATGTAAACATTTACTAAATGTATAGCGAAAATGTCTTATTTATTGTCAGAAATTTCTTTACTAATGTTATATATAAAAGAAATTTTTGTATAGTTATTGTCTGTTGCAAACTGTTGAATTGTGATACATGTGATATTGCAATCACCTTAAATTTAGTTTTATATTTGTAACTTTTACTTGAGAGAAGAAAATATTGAACTTTCTGATGATGTTTTCACTCCATTAAAGAACTGTAATCTTGCTTATTTAATGAGCAATGATTTTGCTTTTGTTTTGCTGCTAACATTATTTTCTGCACAAGCAATAGTGCACTTGCTCAAGAAGTTTATATTTTTGGAGAAGAAATTGATATACTGGGAAAGAGAATAGAACAGCTGTTGTATTGATAGAATGGAAGATGTTCTAAACGTGGTAAGCAGGACCATCACCAGATTAGATTGCACCCTGAGGCAAACAATTAAATATAGCCCTTGATGGATTATAAGACAAAAATATAAGAAAATCTCCAATTGCTACTTTGTTTTTATTATTAGGGAAATATTAATGCAAAACATAATAATATTAATTGAATATTTGCTCTATGGGGATATTGCACAATGAAACTGTTTATAAGCTCTTCTAAATTTAAATTATAAGCTATGTCTGCCTCTATTAATATAGTGGCTAGACCAATCAATCTTTCTTGGGTCATTGCTGTTCGCAAATAATTTTTTATCAGTTTAAGCTTTGAAAAACTTCTTTCCGCATTCGCTACACTAACAGGAATTGTTAGCATAGGGATGGCGCCTACCACAATATGGCTGAACGAGAGCCCTTATTAAGCCGCGCTGTGAGGCAGGCTGCCTCTATGCTACACCTTATCGACAGTACTGGTGGTAAGCTTAGAGGAGAAATATAGTTTTAAGGTATTCTTAAGCAAAAAAAAAAAAAAAGGTAGAAAAGAGCATTATTAGGGAAACAAACAATTATCCTAAAATTAATAGATGAATTTCTTTCAAAGAAAGCTAAGTTGGAGTCTAGATAAAAGTGATAAAAAGAATTATATAGTTTCTCCTGAAGCAAGAGGCAATTCCTTTTGATACATAATGAAACAAGCTTATCCTACTCGTGCTCAAGGATAAGTAAGAAGTTTTCACAAGAAAAAACAGGCTTTTTAAAATTATCTTTGTATTTCAAAGAATAGAAAAGGAACTGATATGTTAAACAAGATATGAGAGACGAAATGTGTTCTTTCTTAATGAAAGTTACACATAAAGTTTTTCTTGTTTTAAAAGGAAAATGGGTAGGAGTGAAGTAATATTTGAATGGTCATTGTTAACAGTAGAAGAAACTGTTCTTTATGTTCTTCATATCTGATGTTAAGTTTGTGGGCCTTTTCTCTTTAGGAGATAAGTTATAGACTTCTCTGAATAGCATAGATATTGATTTTTATGTAAACTCGAAATATTAAACTTCAACTAAAAACTAAAGCCTTGTGCTTTAGTGTTTAGTTGAAGAGGAAGAGAGCGGATATGATTGAGACATTTAAGTTGGTAAAGGATTATTACCAGGTTAATGTGGAAGAAATTTTTTATAGAATGGGGGAAGGGAGAGAACAAGAGGACATACCTAGAAGTTGTATAAGGGGGGATGTGGGCAGGGCATAAGGAGTAGGTTCTTTGCATGGAGAGTGGTTGGTCAGTGGAATGCTTTGCCTGACATTGTGGTGAATGCAGATACATACGAAGGTGGTCTGAAAAGTTCTCGGCTTAACAATGAAAAACCAAATTTATAATTTCAAAATTATTTATATTTTTCAACATAATCTACCTTAAGACTAATACATTTATTCCATCGATGCTACTGCACCATTATCCTGTCCGTGTAGTGATTCTCAGTAAGATCTGCAAAATACTCCTCATACAGATGCAATCACCTCTTGATTCGAAGAAAAACTCTGACCAGCGAGGAAGAGTTTTAGTTTTGGGAAGAGATGGAAGTCAGAGGGAGCCATATCTGGGGAATAGACTGGATGTTCCAACAATTCATAGTGCAGATCCCTTAATAGATGAATTTCTTTCAAAGAAAGCTATTTCCAAAATACCTTTGTGGGCAGGTGCATTGTTCTGATGAAAGATGATTTTTTCTTCTACAAACCGGGTCTTTTCTCATGAATTTTTTCATCTAGTCTGGTTAAAAGATTGGAATAATATTCTCTGGTTATTGTTTTACTCTTTTCAAGATAATTAATAAACAAAATGCCTTTAGCATCCCAAAACACCAATGCCATGACCTTTCCTGCTGATGGAACGGACTTTGTCTTCCTTGGGGCTGAACAACTGGCTTCTGTCCACTGTTTTGACTTCTGTTTGGATTCTGATGTGTAATGGTGAATCCAAGTCTCATCCATAGTAATGAATCGATGCACAAAATCAGTTTTATTCTTGTTAAAACGCTCCAAGCACTATTCAGAGATTTTCATGCGAGTACGTTTTTGATCTGCTGTGAGCAAATGCGGCACCCATCTTGCACAAAGCTTTTTCATTTGCAATTCTTCATGCAAAATATATCCTATTTTTGAAATGCCTATAGTCTCAGCAATTTCATGCACTTTGACTTGCCGGTCATCCAATACCATATCATGCACTTGATCAATGATTTCTGGTGTTGTTACACTTTTTGGACATCCTTCACGTGGATCATCTTCAAGGCTGGTACAGCCACATTTAAACTATGCAGCCCATTTCTTAATTCGAAAACGAAAGAGATGAGTGCCCATACTTTGGCATTAAACCTTCTTTTACGAAGAATTTTATAACCACACGATACTCTATTTTATCCATTTCAAGGGATACAGATAACACTTTTGCTTCAGACAGCTGTATAAAACAAACTACTTGATAGAATGACTTGCAATTTCACATGGATGCTTATGACACATGTACCAACTTAGAAAAAAAAATCTTGCTGATAGTGTTGCCATCTATGGTCAAGGCCGATAACTTTTCAGACCACCCTCGTTGAATGAGTTGAAAGTGCAGTTTGAAGGGTTTTGTGCGTAACAGTGTTTTGCTCCATGGAGGTTTGACCTTAATAATAATTTCACTATTTTCCTATTTTATGGTTCTCTGCTTTGGATTCCATTTCTTGTTGATGTTTCTGATCATCTTATATACTTTTCTTGTTCTATGTTCACTATAATATTTATGATATCTTCACACTGTTGCTCTAGCTATTTTGATCTTTCCTAACCACCTTCTTCACTTCATTCCATTTTGCTGTATACTGTTCTTCCATTTCTGCAGATCTCTCCCCCCCCCCCCCAACCTTCAATGCTTTTTTTTTCCCCTTGAATTATCTTTAATGTCTCTTGTGAGATCCATCTCTTCTTTGGTTTTTTCTGTCCATGGGACTGTATGTTCCACTGCTTTTTTTGATTGTAGACACCACTTTGTTGTTTTTCTCCTCCAGTTTCTTTTTCACAATGGATATCAATTCTTTCTCAAGCACTTTCTTGTACACTTTCTCTGTAATTCCTTGCTCATTGTCCTAATATCTCTCTGACTCTGAAACTCTGCCTTCATTTATCGCTTGATGTTTGAAAGTTTTTCCACTTAGTTATACTATGAATGAAAGATGCAAAGAAATTATATTCTTGGTTTAATCTTTTATCCAGATTTAAGCAAATAAAAATTTGCACATGAAGTAACATTATGACTGGGTTATTGTATATAGAGGCTAATGACTTCATATTATTTTCCATAGTATTCTATAATGCAATGCACATATCCTTACAGACATGTATAATGCTATGCATTAAGGGAAGGGCCACTACCCAGACCTAAGTAGTAGTGTCTGTAAGGATACTGCCTAGGTAGAATAATGTCTATTAAGAATAATAAAGTCTAGGTAGAATAATATAACTAGTGGGATTGAATGTGATGGGTATAGTGTGTTCAGGAATGACAGAGAGAATAAAATGGGGGGAGGAGTATTGTTGATGATAGCTGATGAGCTCCAGCCAAGGAGAATAGAAGTTGAATTGCAGGATAGAGAAAAGAGCACATTTGAGGCCATTTGGTGTGAGATTGTGGCTAGCAGAACTAAATATACAATTGGGTGCTGCTATAGACCAGGTGATGGAAAAGATGGTGGTGACAGTATGCACAAGCAAATAGAAGAAATGGGTGGAAGGAGCGTGATTATTATGGGAGATTTCAACTATGGTCGCATTGATTGGAGTGAGGAGAGGACACACGGGAGGAGGAACTGGATTTTATGCGGTTATTAAGGGATAACTATCTGCGACAGCATGTAATGGAAAATACTAGGGGTCAGAGAGTGCTTGACCTAGTAATTACATCTGAGGATTTGGCTGTAACAAATATGACCACATTGCCACCAATCGGTGAGAGTGATCATAGGGTCTTAACTTGGGAGGTGGCTAAAGGTGTAGAAATTTCAATTAAGACAGGGTACATGTGGAATTATCGGGCTGGAAAGTATGACAAGCTTAGGAGTTTGATTGGTTCAGTGCCATGGCATGTACAACTGCAAGGACTAGAAGTTGATAGTGCATGGGAGGTAGTTAAGAAGTGCTTGCATGAAGCAATGGCTGACTGTATACCTAGAGTCCGAATAATAAATCAAGTAGGGGTTAAATGGATGAATAACACCATTAAGCTTGAGTTGCAAAAAAAGAAACAACTATGGAGGGAATTTAAGGAGAAGGGTGACCGGCAGGCACATGAACGGTATAAAGCGCAGGCCAGAAGGGTGACGAGTGTGGTAAGAAAAGCAAAATAGGATTACGAAAGAACATTGGCCATGCAGGCTAAAGAGAATCCTAAACAGTTTTTTAGATATGTAGCAAGTAAATGGAAAAATGTACATGCAGATTGATTTTAAAGAATGCCGATGGTAGGGAGGTAACTGAATCAGTTGAGATAGTTAAGTTACTGAGTGAGCACTTTGCAAAAGTATATCATCCAGGTGGTGACATTGCAGAAACGAATAAACCAGTAGATTATACAGGAATTGTGGTTAATGAAGTGGAGGTGAGTAGTCTGTTGCATAACCTCAATGTCAATACATCTGTGGGATTGGATGGTATACCAGCTCGTGTTGTACGAGAAGCAGCTAAAGAATTGTCAGTACCCTTGACCATTTTGTTTAATTTGAGTCTTGGGTCTGGGTTAGTTCCGAGCATGTGGAAAGAGGGGAAAATAGTTCCACTGCATAAAGGTGGTTCCAAGACTGCTGTAGTAAATTACCGACCGATTAGCATATCAGGAATCATTGTCAAGGTCTTAGAGAAAATAGTCAAGAGGAAAATACAAGATTGGATAGAAGAAAATGGGATACTGTATCGGGGACAGCATGGTTTTGTGAAGGGTAGGTCATGCCTCAGTAACTTGCTCACGTATTATAACACAGTGACGGCTGAACTGGATAAGGGTAATGGGTTTACGGTGATTCTACTGGACCTTGCCAAGGCCTTTGACAGGATTCCACATGGAATTCTAATCAGTAAATTGCAGCATATGGGAATGGACATAGGGTTGGTGAGATGGATAGGAGGGTGGTTGACGGAGAGATATCAGAGAGTGGTTTACTCGGGAGTAGAGTCCACAAGACGGCCTGTGACTAGTGGTGTGCCACAAGGATCTGTTCTTGGACCACTGCTGTTTAATTTGTTCATAAATGATATAGGAAATGATCTGAGAGGAACAGTTCATTTGTTTGCGGATGATGCGAAGTTGGGTAGGGCAATAGTGAATGCAGATGATGTCAAAATTTTGCAGGATGATTTGGATAGATTGGAGGTCTGGGCTAAGGAGAATGGATGTCAGTTTAATGTGGCAAAATGTAAGGTTATGCATTTTGGGGTGAAAAGATTGGCGGCAGTTTACTGCATTGGTGGAACCGTGCTCCAGGAAAATGATGAGGCACGAGATTTAGGAGTGTTGGTAGATAAGGAATTGAAATTTAGGGGACACATTGCAAAAGTGACCAAAACAGCTCATCAAATCACTTGGTTGCTGAAGAATATGTTGACAAGCAGAGACAAGCAGGTTATTGTTCCTCTGTATCGAGCCTTGATAAGACCCCATCTAGACTACTGTGCTCAGATTTGGTCACCTAGGTTTCTTCTTGATGGGGAGGAGGTGGAGAGGATCCAGAGGCGAGTGACCAAGATGATAGCAGGTCTGTGGAATGAACCGTATGAGAACAGGTTGAGGATTTGTGGGTTGCAAAAATTGGTTGATAGGCGGAGGAGGGGAGATATGATTGAGACATTCAAATTACTGAAGGGTTTCTATAAAATTAATTCAGAAGATATTTTTGAGAACAGGGCTGGTTGTGGGAGGACTAGGGGACATCCATGGAAACTGGGCAAAAGTGTGGTTAGTAAAGGTGTTAGAGCTGGGTTCTTTACTTTTAGAGTAGTGAATGAGTGGAATGCGCTCCCTGAGTCTGTGGTGGATGCTGTGACAGTGAATGAGTTTAAGGCGAGGTATGATAGATACTGTATGAATGTCAAATAGTTGTGATGAATATGATTTGGGGCCTCCCTCGATGGGTCTGATGACTCCCTGGAGTTGCCCGAAATAATAGTAATAGTAGTAATAATAGTAATGTCTGTAAGAATATGTGTATTGTATATTGGATACTAAGGCAATTAATGTGAAGTCATTGGCCTCTATATACAAGTAGCTCAGTCGTGACGTTACTTCACCTACAAATTTTTATTTGCTTACACTTGGATAAATGATTAAACCAAGAATATAATTTCTTGGCATCTTTAATTTATAGTATAACCAAGTAGAAAAACTTTCGAATATCTTTCTCTAATCCAGAGTATTTTAAAATGTGACGCCTTTTAACTACTTATATAAGGAAATATGGCTTCTGCATTACTTCAACCTTGGTATCACTACTGGGTCTGGCTCCCACTGATGAGACCTCAATAAAGGTTGCGGTCTCATCAGTGGGACCTCAATAAAGGTTGAAACTGGTCTGAGTAGTGACCCTTCTCATAATGCATAGCAATATATATGTCTGTAATGAGATGTGCTTTGCATTATGGGATACTAAGGCAACTGATGTGAAGTCATTAACCTCTACATACAAGTAACCCAGTTGTGAAGTGACTTCACATTCAAAACTTTGCTTAGACTTAGATAAAGGATGAAACGAAGAATACAATTTCTTGGCATCTTTAATTTATAGTATAATCAAGTGAAAAAACTTTCAACAGGTGCACATATAGTCTTACAGTATCCCTGTGAAACAATAATATCTTTCAAAATCTCTTTACCATGCAGATAAAGTGGAGTCAATTCTAAAATATACACTTATCCTATAATTGAAAGCACCTTCATCTTCTGAATTAGTCAGTAAAATCATATCTGGATGAGTGTCTTAAGTGAGTAGTAAAAAAGTGAACGCTTACAAAAATAAATAAACATTCTTAAATTTGGTGCTCTTACTCTCTAACTACGCTATCACAGTTTTGTAAAATCTTAATATCCCATCTACAGAGTTTGTAGTATCTAAGTAAGAAAAAAAAAAAATTTATATTTTAAGAAATAAACAGAAATTAGGAAACTTGCTAATCATTAAAATACAAAATATAAATTTCACTTTATACAGAATAACAATATTATAAAAACAAAGTTAAAGAAAATCCAATTAATAAATAATACAGAAATAAATTATGCTTTCTAAAATATGTCTTGCTTTGCATTTGTTTTCCATATCTATGTGTATAATTACAATATTATATCAATTTTCTCATGAAAAACATTCCCTGCAAACAATTTCCTGTGAGATAAATTTTCTGGCAAAGAAATCTCTTTGTAAAGAGTATTCTCTGCTCTCCCAAGAACCTTTACCTCCTCTTTCTGTTCAAGGTGTCTACAAATTTCCTTGTTCCTGCAACTTATTATTATTATTATTATTATTATTATTATTATTAATTGGCATCTCCAGGGAGTCCTAAGACTCATCGAGGGAGGGCATCTACTTTACAACTCTCCGTCTCCACCACTCAACCTCATCCACAAACCTCCTCATCCATGTCCACGCCAGGATTCGAACCTGCAGCCTTTTGGCTGGAGAGCGGATACGCTAACCACTCGGCCAACCAGGCCGGCTTAAAGTGGAGGTCAAACTGGAGGGCTGACATCTGCCTGGAAGAACCTAAAAAATACATCTGTTACATTTAGTATGGTCAGTCAGATTCATTTCAGTAAAATTATAGTGACTACAAGTGTGTTAGGAATAATTACTTTAATTTTCCAATGTTTTGACGTTCATATTAAGGTCATTATCTGGAGTATACACATATATGTACAAAGACAAGCTATATTACCTTTCAAACAGTAAGCCAAAGTGATAGTGATTTGATCAACCGCTATTCTACTGGTCTGACCTCTAGTGGGAAAAAAAAAAAATCTACATTATAGTTATATTCTGTTTATAACATCATCAGAGAACAAATTCATATAGATAGTTTTAAGACAGCAAAAGTGGTGGCCTGATCCATAATTTAACAAGAGTGTTATTATATTAGAGTTAAGATACTAGATTGTTTACAGTCTTAATTATAATTAAGTGGATTGAAACAGCAGGAAATTAAAGTAATTATTCCTAACACGGTTGTAATCTCCATAATTTTACTCAAATGAATGCTGATCACTGTGTAACACTAAAGGAAAGGATGGTCAGTTAGAGCTTGCTGACCATGCCTTGGACACAGAATCAAATGGAAAAAAAATTACTATGCTTCACCACAAAAAATGCAAATTTTAATTTTTTTTTAGAATCAGCAGCAGATTTAAAAAATCAACGTAACCTTAATAAATATGGTTGTTGTATTAAACTTCCCAAGGTTTGGGAAACTAATTCTTAGGCCTAACATAGCTAAGGCTACTAACAGCACCCATTGAAGGTGTCCCTCATAGGACTTTAGGCTTTCAGTCTAATCTTTTCCACTTACTGTTTTGTGTAAATTTTTATGTGCTTTTGCAATTTTAATTTTTTTCCCTGATGATGTCTCAGAGACTGAGATGAAATATAGGATGATTAAACTTGTTGTTTAATTATTTATATGTGCCGTATTTATTCCATCAAACCTTAAAATGAAGGAAAGTATTCCGTTGTTTGCTGATGATGCAAAACTGGGAAAAGCGATAGTAAATGAAAGTGATGTAAAGATTCTGCAGGATGACTTAAATAGATTACCAATATGAACAAATCTAAGTGGCTGCTAGTTTAATATAGCCAAGTGTAAGGTTATGTGCATTTTGTGAAGAAGAGATCACAAGATGTGTACTATATTGGTGGAACTGCATTGCAGGCAACAGGGCCAGTGACTTGGGAGTTGAAGTTCAGAGTACTTATTGTGAAGGTAACCAAAATAGTGCATCAAATTATGTTTGTTGAAAAACATGCTAACAAGCAGAGATAGAGAGGTTATTGTTCTCCTATAGAAAGCTTAAATAAGGCCATATTCTCCTCTTCCTCCTATCCACTAGACTCAGTAACTTGCATCTTCTCGACCTTTCTTCATACTCAACATGCCAGAGACCAGAACTCTGTACCCTTTTCAATATCTCTTCATCCTTTTGAAAACCAAGTGAACAAATATTAGCACAGTAGTCCATATGTGGCATCATCATCAATGCCTTATACAATGGAATCAGCATTTCCTTACTTCTATAAGTCACTGTTCTCTATCATTGCCACACATCTACTCTAATTACATCCAACACGTAAAGCTTATACTCATTATTCCCCCACCAATGCCTCACGGCTAGACAGAATTTACATAAGCTGATATATTAACCGTTAAGGAGGTTTGTCACTTGCCATTGACTTTTAGTGACCACTACATGGTCAAGGGAAAACTTTCCCATGAGGCTAACGACAGAAATACATACACCAACAGAAACTACCCACTCTGGAAGCTAAACAACAGTATAATCAACACAGACACATTTACAACAAAAATAAAAAGAATATTAGACAACATAACAGAAATAGGAAATCCAGTGTATTCCTGGAACCAATTCAAAATACATTTAAAAAAGGCTGCAATACAAATAGGAAATGTTGTATAAGAAATATACAACAAACCAAGAAAAAAGAAGCATAATCAAAGAACTAACATGACAATACAACACAGACAGAACCCTCCCAGAAAATAAAATAGCTATCAACGCTCTTAAAGCAAAATTGAAACAAATAGAAATAAAAGAGACTGAAGGGGCCTGGATATGTGCAAAAATCAGAACAGTGGAACATGATGAAGGGAAGTCCAAAGCAGCTTGGCTTTTTGAAGAGCAGAGAAAACAAAAAAACACCATTCATAAAATAAAACATGAGGGGACAGCGGTTGAGGGAGATGCCAACCTCCTCCGATTCTTCCAATCACAATGCACAAGTACCTTCTCCCAAAAACAAAGTGACAAAACAGAAACACAAAATTTATTAAAAACCTTACCGAGATTAACAAAGTCAGAAGCTGAAAGTATAGATTCACCAATTACAAAAACTGAATGCAAAAATACTATAAAGTCCCTGTCACTACACAAATCTCCAGGACCCGATGGTCTCACTGCGAAATTTTATTAAACTTACTATCCCCTGTTTGAGACGTTATTTGTGAAAATGCTGAACAAAATACAGAATTTGGAAAGCCACAAACAACGCAAACTCACAATGGAGAGGCATTACACTCCTCAACACAGACTACAAAATCTTATCCAAAATCATATCACAATGAATTCAAATACACATACATAAAATAATATCAGAATCCTAAACTTGCAGCGTTAAAAACAGAAAAATAGAAGATAATATTCTGACAGTTAGATGCATATATGAGCACTACCAGGCAACACAACAACCATGCCTGTTGGTAAGTTTGGACATAGAAAAGGCCTTCGATTCGGTTAGTCACCACTACCTGAAAGAAGTCATTAAAGCTGCAGGTTTCGGGAAGAAATTTCAAAATTTAATGTCAAACATATACAACACTGCACAGTCACGACTCATAAATTAACAAGAATCTGTCTGCACCTGCTAAAATTGACTGCTCGGTCAGACAGGGAGACAGCTTATCTATGATCCTATTTGCTCTTGCCTTAGATCTGGTACGAGTGATATCGGGACATCCCAGAATAGCAGGTACTCATATAGGAGAAGAAGGTAAAACAAAAGTACTAGCCTATGCCGATGATGTTACGTTAATGCTAACCACAGTCGAGTCCTTCATGATTACTTGTAATATATTTAAATCTTTTGAAAAGGCATCTGCATTAAAACTCAACTTTCATAAATGTCACGCGATGTTCGTCGGCAGGTGGGCAAATAAACCACCCATGCCGAACGAAATTAAAATCAATGAACACCTCTCTCTTTTAGGAATCACCATAGGGGACCCATCATAACAAGCAATGGGAAGTAGCTCATAACAAAATTACAAAAAAAAATTTCACAAATGAGACCCAGACAATTATCAATTAGAAGCAGGGCAAAAATATGTAACCAGTTCTTACTATCAAAAATATGGTACCTTGTAACCAACATTAATTACAATGGCAACGAAGTTGACAAAATTCACAGAGAATGTGCAAAATTTATTTGGGATTCGAAATATGAACCCATACGAAGGTGTACAATATTTCATGATATAGAAGCTGGAGGACTTGGTTTAATAAATGTACATTTAAGTGCAAGAGCAAAAATCATAGAGAGAGCTTACTTGGAACACAAAGCATGAAGTGCATATATCATACACTACATGCAAAGAATAATGCCCCACCAAATAATTTGTTCCCTTCCACAATCGAATGGCAAAATACCAAAAATGTTCATTGAAGTTACAGAGGGGTACAAATTCATTAATAATCATATAGCAATAAAAGATTTCCTCAAAATGAAACCAAAAATTGCACATATCACTCTCACGCGAGCAGTTATACCACCACACAACACCGAGAGTTTGAAAAATATAAAATTAAATTATCCAATGTACTCAAAAAGGCATTCATATTACCTATACACCCTAAATTAAAAACATTTTATTACAAGGTTCATCACGCTTGCCTACCCACCAGATTATGGTGCGCATACAAGGGTATTCCACTCCAAGCCCTAGCCAAATGCTACTTCTACCCTTAACCAGAAACACTATATCACATAATGTTATACTGCCCCCATACCTCTCCAATATGGAACACTGTTCAGAAATTCATAAAACACAAAGAACCGGTCACAGAACACACACTATTCTGGCTAAAGGACGGAAACATAACAATAACCGAAGCAATTATAATTATAACAACAATGTACTCCATCTGGACATACAGATGTGACAGAATTTATGAAAGAGATACAGGCCCAGATATAATGCAAAAACTCAGCAAACAACTAAATGAAATCATAACAGACACAATAAATAGAAAAAAGATAACAAAACACTAATGGCAGAAGACAGGCCTTATCTCTGAAGAATATGAAGAAAACATACAAATAATGGAAATAAAAGACCCACCATAAAGAAAAAACATGAAAACAAGCCAATACAATTCACTCTGAAAGGAAAAATAATG
The DNA here is from genome assembly GCF_054136105.1 of Typopeltis vanoorti. Lineage (NCBI taxonomy): Eukaryota > Metazoa > Arthropoda > Arachnida > Uropygi > Thelyphonidae > Typopeltis > Typopeltis vanoorti. Next base: position 59,590,286 of record NC_143550.1, on the reverse strand, counting down.
GAATAGAAAACTAAACTCATAATGTAAATATGTATATATATAAGTGTAGAAATATTGTATAGTAATGAATATATCTATTTGCATAAGAGGAAGTATATGTCTCATAATATTCAGATAAGTTAAAATTATTGTAATATTTCAATGGATGTTAAATGGCAAAATAACTGCCCAAAAGATTGCACAGGACTCTAGGTGAAAATAGATATTGGGCATGTTATCATGTTGTAAATAAAAATTGTTAACTGAAATAACCATGCCATGTACTTATTATATATATGTTATTGTATATTGTATTATCTTATTGTATATATTATCATGTTGTAAATGAAAATTGTTAACTGAAATAAGCATGCTATGTACTTATTGTATATATGTAAATAGTTCTTCTCATAGTTCTTTTAAACTTTGCATCATCTGCATGTTCAAACTTTCCCCAATATCATTAACTTACAAGTTAAACAGCAGTGATCCCAAAATAGACCTTGAGGTACACCACTAGCGACTTCCCTCTTCTGGGATATTGCACCTCCATACACAACTTCTGATACCTATCTAACAGCCAGTCTCAATTTCACTGCACTAATCTAATATCCAGCCCCATCTGTTCTAGTTTAACTATGAAATAATTATGTGGTAATCTATCACATAATTATTTCATAGTTAATATTGAGTCTTTGCAAAATCTGAGTGTACTATTGTGTATTCATCTCCCTTGTCCAATGCTCCTGTCACCTTATTGTAATAAGTAAGTATGTTACTGAAACATTACCGTCTATTAACAAACCCACATTGGCCATCAAAGAATATGCTGTTGTCAACTCAGTTCTGAATCCTGGTTCTCACTGATCTCTACAACACTTTAACCACAGTAACTGATGCACAAATTGGCTTATAATTTGAAGCTTGAGTTCTGTCACCTCCCTTATGAAGAAATACAATCTTGCCTTCTTTCAACCCCTTTGGAACTTGACCTTGTACTACTTATATTGAACAAATATGCCAAGACAGATGTCATCTCCTTGGCACATTCTTCAAAATATATGATGATACATCATCAAGTCCCACAGTCTCGTGAATATAAAGTTTGCTCATTTTCCCATTTACCTCTTGTTGACTCACAGTCAGTCAGTCTCTCCTCCTTTTCTTCCATTGATCCCAAGCTCCAGATGATGTCACATTCACAAGGATCAAATATCTTTATAAACTGCTCATTTAATATTTCGACTATATCCTCCTTAGCAGTTATCCTTTTACCATTTTCTTCAACCAGTGTCGTCGTCTTCTTCATCTGCTCCCATTTCTATATGGGGTTGCTGTTTCTGATGAGTCTTCTCCACTATTGTAGACTGCATCTTTGTCTAGGTTTCTTCTTCAGATCTTCCTCTACATTATCTTTCCACCTCCTCTTTGTTGTTGTTGTTCTTCTTCTTCCTGCTTGTATTTCCATCATCATGGTACTTTGTGCATCATATTTTTCATTTCGCCTCATTACATGTCCATACCATCTGAATCGTGCTTCTTGTATTTTGTTTGTAATTGCAGTCTTGATCTTTCCTTGTTACTCCACACAGCCATCAAAGCATCCTCATTTCTGTAGCACTAATCTTGCTTTCATTGGACTTCTTCACAGGCAGTGTCTCCATTCCATATAACATTGTAGGTCTCACTACTGTTCTGTATATTTTTCCTTTCAATTTCACTGGAACTTTTCTATCACACAAAATTTCTGACATTTCTTTCCTATTCTTCCATCCTACCTGAATTCTGTTATTGACTTCCCTTTCCACTTTACCTTTACTATCCACTACTGAACCAACCCAGATATTTGAATTTATATAATTTCTTGATGACCTCGCCATTCAGTGTCAACTGAATGGAGAGGTCATCAAGAAAGGTCACCTCTTCTTCAGTGTCAACATTTTGACTACACACCAGATATTCAGTTTTTCTTCTACTAACTCTCAGTTCTCTTTCTTCTAATACTCTATTCCATCTTATCAGCTTTCATTCCACTTCTTATCTTGTTATCATCTGCATATAACATACACCAAGGTGCTCTCTCTCTCTCTCTCTCTCTCTGACTTGCCCTGTCAAAGTATCTATTACTACATTAAAGAGAAAAGGACTGAGTGCTGATCCCTGATGTAAACCAACTGTTACCTCAAAACTCTCTGTTATTCCCAAACAGCTCCTAACTTTTGTACATTTCCTGTATCAGTCCAACATATTTTTCTGGTATTTTCTTTTCTCTTAGACTAATCCATATTTCTTTTCTAGGTACTGTGTCATATGCCTTCTCTAGATCTATAAAAATGACTTTAGTGGCCTTTGTCCTTCCATGTATTTTTTGATCATCTGCCTCAGAATAAATGCTACATTCATAGTTCCTCTTTGGGGCATAAAACCAAAGTGTTCTTTTGCAATATTAACTTCTTCTCTCAATCTTTCATTTATGATTCTTTCAAATAACTTCATCATATGAGATGAAGCAATATAACCAGTGTTTCTTCAACCAGTGTCATTCTCCCAAAATCATTCTTTTCTGCTTTTTTTAATTTTTTTTTTTTTTTCTGCTGGCTACATACCGAAAGAACTTAGGTTCTTTTCTTTTGTTATCTAACCACTGCTCATATTCATACTGCACCAGTGCTATCCTTACCGACTGAGTCATTCTCCTTGCTTGTACTTTGTGCTCCTCATGGAACTGATTATTACCACTCATTTTATGTTGCCCCCCATAATGGTTTTTTCCTCTGTATTGCATGCTTAATCTTTGCATTTATCCATTTTTGCACCTACCTTATTTAAGTTTCTGATTTTTGGTATACATTTAGATATCACCTCTACTAGCTAATTCTTGAATATTATCCAAACAGCATCATTTCCTTTTCATCAGATTTTATATTTCTGTATTCTAAGGTACTTCTTACTGCATCAGTCTGCCTGGATCTTGGTCTTCCTCTGAGACTTGTGCCTACCATCCTGGCAAAGAACACTTACTTTATTAACCTTTCCCACTCCCATTCTGTTTAAGTGACCATACCACATGAGATTAGCTCTGCTTGAACATTTCTGAATGCTAACAATGTCAGGTTGTTTCCTAATATCCTCATTTTTAATATGATACTGTTATTGATTCCATCTGTTCACTTCATTAATGTTTCTCAGAACTCTCATATTTTTGGTCTCAATTCTTTGATCAAATGTTTTATTTCTAAATCCAGTCCTCAGATCTATAAGCTAAGGCTTGAAAACATTCTTATATACAGCTAATTTACTGTTTTAACTAAATTCTTTCTTATTCCATATAAATTTATTCAGTTAACTCTACCATACAGTTTTGCTTCCCTTGTCTATTTCTATATTTAGTTTGCAATCTTCACTAAAAATTGTACCTAAATAACTGAAATGTTTTATATGTTCTATAGGTTCTCCATTCAGAGTGCAGCTGATGTTTTCCAAGTTTCTACTTATTTTCATTGTTGTTGTCTTTTTATTGCTGATTTTCATATCAAATTTATTAGAACACATTCAATTTAATCAGACAATCCTGCATTTTTTTACTGGATTTATTTAGGAGTATAACAACATCTGCATAAAGTAAAGAGCTGAGATTAACATATTCAATTTTGATATTAGGTTTAATTTCACTTTCCTTAATAATGCAATATATATATATATAGATGATGAATAACATTGGAGATAACATACACCCTTTTCTCACACCCGATTTTATACATGTTCTTACACATAATTTAACATCAGATAATTTCCTGTTCCTCCTTCAGTTCTGACTGCTGACTTTCACTCAAATATAAATTATATGTTGCTCGATATAATGTCCCATTTACAACACAGATACCTTGTCATATGCCTTTTCCAGATCTGCAAAACTTAAATACAGATCCTTGTTATATTCCAGTGATTTCTCAAATATTTATATTAAAGTGAATATCTAATCCTGACAATCTCTGTTTGGCCTGAACCCAGCTTGATCTTCTCCAAGCATTCCTTTTACAATTTTCCTTAGCCCTTTCTTAAGCATTCTTGCATAAATGTTACCAAGAACACTCAATAAAGAAATTTCTGTGTAATTCTCACATTCAATTTTATTTCCCTTTTTTATACATGTTTATTATAAGTGTTCTGCTCCAATCATCTGGAATTTGATCCCATAATAGTCTGAACCGGCCTAGCTGGCTGAGTGATTAGCATATTCGCTCTCCAGCCAAAAGGCTGTGGGATCGAATCCTGGTGTGGGTATGAATGTTTGTGATTGTCTGTAAAAATACTAGTGGTGGTGGGCAGTAGATGGCATTGGTGTGGTTCCAGTTCGTTGTAGTTGGTGGATTGAGTGGTAGAGACAGAGAGTTGTGGAGTAAGCCCTCCCTCGATGAGTTTTTGGACCTCCCTGGAGGTGTCACATAATAATAATAATAACTGTATTCTAGGGAAACTGTCAATCATAATTCATTTAGTGCAATTTGCATTGCCTTTTATTTATCTCACCGAAAAGTTGTAGGCATTAGTGAAACTTGGCTGTCAGCAGAAGATGTGGTTACTGGAATTCAATGTGATGGGTACAGTATTTTCAGGGAGAATAGAGAAGATAGAAACAGGAGAGGAGTACTGTTGATGGTAGCTGATGAGTTGCAGCCAAAGAAAGTAGTATATCAAGAGGATAGATGTGTGAATGATAGTTCACTTGAGGTGGTCTGGTGTGAAATAGTGACCAATGCAACCAAATATACAGTTGATTATGGGGTACAGGGGGTGATATTGAATTCATGCATCAGCAAATTAGTGCAACGAGTTCAGTGTTAGTGATTATTATGGGAGATTTTAATTATGGTGATATCAATTGGAAGGAGGAAATATCATGTGGCAAAAAGGAAATGGAATTCATACACCTTCTAAGAGATAACTGCTTGAAACAGCACACATAACTGAAGAGACTTGTGGTGTGAGAGAGTGTTGGATCTGGTCATAGGTTCAGAGGACGTATACATAAGTAAGGTCCTCATTACCTCCAATTGGTGAGAAATCATGTGGCATTGACTTGGGAGGTTGCAAAATTTGTGGATTTTTCTCTCTTAAGAAGGGGTATATACGGAACTACAGGTTACGTGATTATAACAAGCTTTGGAGTGAGCTTACAGCTGTCCCATGGCAGAACATATTGCAGGGGAAAGATGTTAGCAGTGCATGAGATAAATCAGCAGGTATCTTAGGAAGGCAATATCAGAATGTATTCCCATGGTCAGGTTGACAAGCAAGGGAGACATTAGATGGCTGAGTAGTAGTATCAGGCTTGATCTGCAAAAAAAGAAAATGTTATGGAGAATTTACAAGGAGAAAGGTGATCAGTACACCCATGAACAGTACAAGGCTCAAGCTAGGAAGGTTAACAGCACAGTAAGAAAATCTAAATTAGATTATGAGAAGACCTTAGCCAAGGGGATCAAGTGTAATCCCAAAGAGTTCTTCCACTATGTGGCAAGTAAAAGGAAGAATGACTTTAGATGGATAACCTTAGTGGGTGCTGATGGTATTGAGGTGACCAATTCAGATGTAATAGTAGAGTTACTGAGTGGTCATTTTTCAAAAGTCTGTCACCCAAGTTAGGATATTTCTGTACCTATAGCAATAACTATTGTGAGAATTCAAGTTAATAAATCAGAGGTACTTAGTATATTTAAATTTAAATATACTAAGTACCTCTGATTTATTAACTTGATTTATTAACCAATCACCATTGCAAAATTTAAATGCAAACACTGCTGTAGGTTTAGATGGAATATCAGCTTGGGTGTTGCGTAAATCTGCAAAGGAATTGTCAATGCCTTTTACTTGGTTAATTAACTTAGGTTTGAACTCTGGTATGGTCCCTAGGGAGTGGAAGGAAGATTCCTTTGCATAAAGAGCTCTAAGACTGTGGTAGTTAATTACAGACCAATCACCATCTCAGGAGTGGTGGTAAAAGTATTGGAAAAGTTGGTTAAGGACAGAATTCAAGAATGGGTGTATGGCCACTATAGAGTATCAGAATATGATACTCTATAGGGGACAAACATGGTTTTGTTAAAGGTCGATTCTGCCTTAGCAATTTATTAACTTTTTATAAAAGAATGGCATCTGAGTTGGACAAGGGAGATACCTACACAGTGATACTTCTCGATTTTGCTAAGACTTTTGACAGGATACCCTATGGAGTACTGTTGCGCAAATTAGAGCAGATGGGGGATGGATACTAAACTGGTGATATGGATAAGAGAATGGCTCATGGAGAGATACCAGAAAGTAGTGTATGGAAGAGCAGAGTCCAGGATGAGGCAGGTGTCCAGTGGTGTGCCTCAGGGCTCTGTGCTTGGGCCGTTATTGTTTAATTTGTACATAAATGATATAGGAAATGGCTTGAAGGGAGATATTCAGTTGTTTGCTGATGATGCAAAGTTGGGTAACGCAATAAAAAATCAAGCTGATCTTAAGAGTTTGCAGGATGATTTAAATAAGCTGGCAAAATGGGCAATAGGTAATGGATGTCCGTTCAATGTGGAAAAGTGTCAAGTTGTGCATTTTGGGATTAAAAGATTACCACAGTGTACCACATTGATGGAATGGTACTCCAAGAGATTGATGAGGCTAGGGATTTGGGGGTGTTGGTGAATAGGGAGATGAAGTTAAGAGGGCACATTGCTAAGGTGTCCAAGATTGCACATAGGATTATTTGGTTATTGAACACATTAACATCTAGAGATAAAGAAGTTATCATTCCCCTTTATAAGGCGTTGATACTTCCACATTTGGATTACTGTGCTCAAGTCTGTTATCTGGATTCCTTGGAGATGAGGAGGTTGTGGAGAGGGTACAGAAGAGAGTGACTAAGTTGGTGAGTGATGTAAATGCTCCCTACATTGATAGACTGAGAGCTTGTGGATTGCAGAGGTTGGTTGATAGGCAGAGAAGAGGAGATATGATAGAAACATTTAAATTACTAAAATGTTTTTATAAGATTGATGCAGGGGAAATATTTCAGCTGTGTTGATAGTGATGGAAGAACAAGAGGTCATCCCTGGAAATTAAGGAAAAGTGTGGTTAACAAGGGTGTGAGAACTAGATTTTTTGCTTGGAGGGTGGTGGGTGGATGGAATGCATTGCCTGACTCAGTTGTGAGTTCTTCGTCTGTAAATGAATTCAAGAAGAGGTAGTATGATAGATATTGTTTTGATAGTTTGGGTCTCCCATGTTGAGTCTACTGACTCCATGGAGATATCTGTAATAATAATAATAATAATAACCTTCTGAATTATGCTGTGTAGCCGCTGTAAAACTTTTATATCTTCACATTTCAATATTTCTGATCGAATATCATCTTCCACATTTTGATGGCCATTTCTGCTTCAATACTTGAAGCAGAAATGGCCATCAAAATGATTGCATTCCTGTTGAATGTTTTCCACCACTGTGCTGTTACTGCTCGTTTAATTTAGCATTCCTTCAAAGTAATTACACCAGACATCCAAAACATCATTATCTTCAGTTTTTATCCTTTATCATCTTTGATTCTTCCTTTTACAATACTCTTTCTGCCATATTAAGCTTTTTGCAGTAGTGACCAAAATATTTTGCCACCTTCCTGATAATTATTTTCTATGTTCTTAACAAACGAAGTCTTCCCATGACTTTTGTTTACCCAGTTTTACACAGTTCTTCATTTTCTTACATTTTTCTCTGTATCCTCTTAGAGCACAACTGATTTACTTGCCAGGATTTTTTATATGCTTTCTTCTTTATTTCCTTGACTGCATCTTTAACTTCCTTAGTCTATTATGGAGTTCTGATTAATGACAACTTCACTGCATGCCTCTCTGGCATAATCAGTCAATATTTTCTTCAGGGTCTGCCTGAATAAAACATTGACTGATTCTTCAAGGTTTGGTTCTTGTTTTCAGTCTTTCATTTTTTCTTAAATAATATTTGTATATTTTGAGTCTACACCTCTGTTCACCTCTGAAAGCTTCTCAAACTATACCTGTTTTTAAGTATCTGTTTTAAAGTATGTATGAAACTTTTGAAAAGGTTTCATACATGCTTTTCTTTTTAATATGATATTAAATTTTATCCTTCTCAAAACTAAATTGTGATCACTTTCTGTTTTCAATCCTCTGTGTATTCTTGTATCCTGAACCAGTGGAAAAATATCAACATCAACAGTGAACAACATAGTCAGTGAAATTTTTCTTATTTCTTGTATCTTTTTTCTTTTTTTCCCATGTGAATTTATTATCATTATTATTATTATTATTAAGAGAGACCACATCAAGGGAGGCCACATACTAACACTAACACTCTTTGCTGCTTGAGGAAGTTGTCCCACAATAGCTCAATAAATGCATTTTCATTCTTCTCATTAGATTCTACTGCTACCCAATCCATATTTGGATAAATAAAGTCTCCTGCTACGATTACTCTTTTCGCACTCATCTTTTCTATTTGGTGATGCATTTCTACACATACCAATTATCATACTTATTCTTGAATTATTCACATTGCCTGCACACATACAACTTCCAATAGTAATCCATCCTAATCACGCACCACCCTCTGAGAGAAAAATCTCGCTCTCACCCCCTTCTTAGCAGCCTTCATTCTCAGCTTCCAAGGATGTCCTCTCATTCTTTCCCTACCCTCCATAAATTGAAAAATTTCATCGATTGAAATCCTTTTTGACCCTTTCAGAAGTTTATGTCTCAATCATATCTCCCCTCTTTCTCCTGTTTGCTAATGCCTGCAGTCTACAAATTCCCAATCTGTCTTCATAATCAGTATTCCACAATCCTTATATCATTTTTAACACTCTTCTTTGTACTCTCTCTAATATATCAGAATTGCAATGGAAACCGGGAGACCAGACATTCGCACAGTAGTCCAAGGGAGGTCTTATCAAGGCCCCTTAAAGAGGCAAAATAATATCCTTGTCTCTACATGTGAACGTTCATTTCAGCATTGCAATTATCTTTTGAGTCATATTTTCAATCTTTGCCACATGATCCCCCCCCCCCCTGAACTTCAACTTCCTCTCTATTAACACTCCAAGATCCCTAGCCGCATCAGTTTCTTCTAGCATAATCCCACCAATATGACGACATTGGATATTTATCATGCCAAAGTGAATGACTTTACATTTACTGATATTGAATTGACACCCATTTTCCCATGCCCACAATTCTGCCTGTACGGGTGGGTTTTCTATAAACCCAGAAAACCAAAGTTCCATCAGACTGGTGGGTGACTAGTGTGTCTACAAAAGGGAGCTGTTGTTTTCCTCTTTTTCCAGGGTGAACTTGATTTTGGGATGTTGATTGCTTAAGTGTGTTAAGAAGGAGAGGAGTGTATCAGAGCCATGTGGCCAAATAGCGAACAACATCATCAACTTAGCAAAGCTATATGGTTTTTGTGGGGTCAGAGGCTAAGGCTTTTTCTTCAAAGGTCTCCATAAAGAAATTGGCCAAGGGTGGGGAGAGTGGTGAACACATGGTTGTCCCCACTATTTGTTTGTAAAATTTTCCCTGCCAAACGAAATAGCCTGAGTTCATTGTGAACTGAAATAAGGCTGAGATATTGGGAGAAAATTTAGCTTGGATTAGCTCTAAAGTTTCCTTGAGTGGGACATTTGTGAATAAGGAGGAGATGTCGAAGCTGACTATTATGTCAGTATGTTGGAGTAAGGTTTTCTATGCTGGCTTTGAGGTGTGCTGAGTTTTCTATGTGTGATGGTTGTTGCCAGTATAGTGTGTGAGTGCTTTGGCCAAATATTTAGTTAATTTCTATGTGGAGGAATCAATGCCATCCACTATGGGACGTAATGGCACATTTTCTTTATGTATTTTTGGAAGTCCATAAATACGGGGAAGGGGGGTATAGAGTTAGACGGCTTTAATCTGTTGGTAACTTCTACAGGCCAAGAAGTGACTTTTTTAAGGAGCCTGTGAAGTTTTCTGATTTGTGAGTTTGTGGGATTGTATTCGATAGGGAGGTAAGTAGCCCTATCTAATACATGAGCATTAAGCTTACCTGTGTAGTCCTTTTGGTTAAGTACAACAGTCGCATTTCCCTTATCTGCTTTGGTGATAACTATTTCTTTATTATTCCTCATTTCGTGCAGAGCTTCATATTCCGTGTTGAATATATTGGTTTTTGGTGGTCTTGCTTTGGAGAGGACACAAGCTACATCCAGTCTTACACTGTTGGTGATTTGATTTGAAGGTGGTGGATTCCATGTTCGATCTGGATCATAATATCCTCACTAAGTATTTTTCTGGGAAGAATGGCGAAGTTGTGGCCACGTGAAAGTGCATTGAGTGCTTCAGGTTTCAGGGTGACTGAAGAAAGGTTGATTACGGTGTTAATAGGAAGTTTTGGATTGACAGTAGAGTTCTTTTTTAATTTGATCCGAGGCACCTCGGAAAAAATTACCAAAATCTTAAAAAAACATGACTCCTGTTATAGACCATACAGAAAATTGCCATCCCTTATCTGCTCCACTAAAGACCAACCACTTCACCTATACCTGCCTGGTGTATACCAGGTCCCTTGCAGCTGTAAACTGTCTTACTTTGGCCAAACAGGCAAGACAGCGAATATCAGAATTTCGGAACACAAGGACTACATTCGTTTTCACAAGTACAGCCACTCTGGTCTTGCAGACCATGCTCTGGATACACGCCACAGAATACAGTGGAAGAAAGCTACAGTAATACACCGTAGCAAATACAAATTCAAAAGACTATTCATGGAATCAGCCTCAGCCCTAAGAAACTCTCCAAACTTCAACAAATTTGGTTGTATGAGACTGCCCCAAATTTAGGAAGCTTACATCAGCAGACCTTCAGCCCAACGGCCAAGAATACCTACTTAGCCCGCTAGAGGGCACCATCAGGACTTTTAGGAGAACAATAGCTTCATCACTTCATTCTCAGTTACTGTGTTGTAGTGCCTACTTGCACGTGCCTTTTTTGTAAGTTCCTTTTGAAGATGTCAACGTGACGTTGCCGAAATATCGGAAATATTAATTAAAGTGTAATTTATTTTATATTCTTATCTATGTTGTCAATTCCTTTAGGGATTTAGTAATGCATAACCAACGTATAAGCCTATCTATGAGAATTACCATCATCCACGGAGATGCCAATCACACAGAAGGCCCCCCCAATACAGTAAAATGAAGTTGAAGTTATCTAGACAATTAAGTCGTCTAACTTTCCTAAAACGCTTCCGTTCCCAAATTGTGTAATATTCAAGCACTTTTTTGTTTCACAAAAAGCTCTCCGTATCTATAACCACGCCAGCTAAGCTTTGCTTCATGAACAAATCACCGCCACGCGGTTTCTCTTAGTGGATATTAACAAAGCTATTCGTGCTTCTGAAGAAGAGCTTTCGTGCACTTTAAATCACGAGCTTTGGTCAATTTTAAATGACGTCTCGTGTACCTTAGCAGACAAAGATTTTGAAAAAATACGAGTTCGACAGATCAAATAATTCGAAAAATTAAAAAAGAACTCTACCGTCAATCCAAAACTTCTTATCAACACCATAATCAACCTTTCTTCAGTCACCCTGAAGCCTGAAGCACTCAACACACTTTCACATGGCCACAACATCGCCATTGCTCCAAGAAAAATACCTAGTGAGATATTATGATCCAGATCGAACGTGGAATCCGCCACCTTCCGAATCAAATTGCCAACAGTGTAAGATTGGATGTAGCTTGTGTCCTCTCCAAAGCAAGACCACCAAAAACCAACATATCCAACAAGAAATATAAAGCTCTGCAGGAAATGAGGAATAATAAAGAAATAGTTATCACCAAAGCGGATAAGGGAAATGAAACTGTAGTACTTAACCAAAAGGACTACACAGGTAAGCTTAATGCTCATCTATTAGATAGGGTTACTAACCTCCCTATCTAATACAATCCCACCAACTCACAAATCAGAAAACTTCACAGGCTCCTTAAGAAAGTCACTTCTTGGCCTATAGAAATTACCAACAGATTAAAGCCTTTTAACTCTATACATCCCCTGTATTTATGGACAAAAATACATATAGAAAATGTGCCATTACATCCCATAGTGGATGGCATTGATTCCCTCACATACAAATTAGCTAAACATTTGGCCAAAACACTCACACACTATACTGGCAACAACCATCACACATAGAAAACTCAGCCACTTCAAAGCCAGCTAGAAAACCTTACTCCAACATACTGACATAATAGTCAGCTTTGACATCTCCTCCTTATTCACAAATGTCCGACGCAAGGAAACTTTAGAGCTAATCCAAGCTAAATTTTCTCCCGAAAAAACTCAGGCTATTTCGTTTGCCAGGGAAAATTCTACAAACAAATAGCGGGGACAGCCATGGGTTCACCACTCTCCCCACCCTTGGCCAATTTCTTTATGGAGACCTTTGAAGAAAAAGCCTTAGTCTCTGCCCCACAAAAAACCAACCATATGGCTTTGCTAAGTTGATGGTGTTCGCTATTTGGCCACATGGCTCTGTTACACTCCTCTCCTTCTTAACACACTTAAACAACCAACACCACCCTAGAATCAAGTTCACGCTGGAAAAAGAGGAAAACAACAGCCTCCCTTTCCTAGACGCACTAGTCACCTGCAAGCCTGATGGAACCTTGGTTTTCTCTGTTTATAGAAAACCCACCCATACAGGGAGGTACATTCACCAGCAATCTCCTCCCTCCCCCCTTTACAACAATATGGAGTGGTGAAAACACTATACAACAGGGCTAAACTAATCTGTTCTAACGACAAGGCCCTAAACACTGAACTAAATCACTTCCTTAAGACTTTCTCAGCCAATGGCTACACCCCCCCCCCCTCAAAAAAAAACACGACGTGACCTCCTGTTACAGACCATACATACAGAAAATTGGCATCCCTTTTCTGCTCCACTAAAGACCAACCACTTCCCCTAGACCTACCTGGTGTATACCAGGTCCCTTGCAGCTGTAAACTGTCTTACTTTGGTCAAACAGGCAGGACAGCGAATATCAGAATTTCGGAACACAAGGACTACATACATTTTCACAGGTACAGCCACTCTGGTCTTGCAGACCATGCTCTGGATACACGCCACAGAATACGGTGGAAGAAAGCTACAGTAATACACAGTAGCAAATACAAATTCAAAAGACTATTCATGGAATCAGCCTCAGCCCTAAGAAACTCTCCAACCCTCAAAAAATTTGGTTGTATGAGACTGCTCCAAATTTGGGAGGCTTACATCAGCAGACCTTCAGTCCAACGGCCAAGAATACCTACTTAGCCCGCTAGGGGGCACCATCAGGACTTTTAGGAGAACAATAGCTTCATCACTTCATTCTCAGTTACTGTGTTGTAGTGCCTACGTGCACTTGTCTTTTTTGTAAGTTCTTTTTGAAGATGGCAACGTGACGTTGCCGAAATATCGGAAATATTTATTAAAGTATAATTTAATTTATATTCTTATCTACGTTGTCAATTCCTTAAGTGATTTAGTAATGCATAACCAATGTATAAGCCTGTCTACGAGAAGAATGTGAGCAAGTTGCTAAAACATGACCTTGCCTTAGTAAACCCATGTTGTTCATTGCAAAGTAGAGATTCACTGTCAACCCATTTCTGAATGTGAATCCTAACCAATTTTTCCAAAATCTTGACCACCACTCCTGAGATAGTAATTGGGCAATAGTTGGATACATCGGTCTTTGCACCACCCTCATGCAATGGAATTACCATACATTCCTTCCATTGCTGTGGAATCTTCCCTGTTCTGAGACTCATATTGAACATCCTGGTCAAAGGAATAGCCAGTTCAGCTGAACATTCTTTTAGATCATATGCTGATATCTCAGTCCCTATTGCTGAATTCTTATTCAATTTATGCAACAGCTCTAATACCTTGTCCTCATACACCAGCGTTACTTCATCCAGTGAAGAGGTGGCTATGAGCTCAGTGTCATGTACACCAGGTTGATAGCTTTTAGCAAAATGGGCACTCAGTTGAACAACTTCTGCTGCATTTGTAATCGTCATGCCATCTGCATTTAGAAGAGTTATTCTTTCATATTCATTCTTTCTTTTACTTGCTGCATATCAATAGAATTCTTGTGGGTTGTCTTTAGCACACAGAGCCAGTTTTCTTTCATACTCAGACTTTGCTTTCTATATAACAATTGTGACTATTCTAGCCTACTGCTTATAACGTTCATAATGGACGTCATCCTTATGCTCATGGTATTCCTTCCACATCGTCCTTTTCTTACAAATCTCTTGCTTAATAAGATACATCTTATTAAGCAAGAGATACACATCCATTTGACTCCTACTCTATTTATTTTTCGAACCCTCGGGACACATTCTGATATCGCATCATTTAGTTGTTGTTTAAATGTTTCCCATGTACTGTCGATATTCTTTCCATCCAGCAGCCCATCCCATTCCACTGAACTCAGTATATTCCTCAGTTGGTCATAATTTCCTGCTTTGTAGTTCAGCATGTAACCTTTTCTGAATGGAACATTCCTAAACTTAGTCACTTCCCAAGTGAGTATGTGTTGATGAATGAAATGAAAGTGGATGTGCAAAATCAGGGAAACTAGAACCATTAAGGGGGGGGGAAGAGGATATGCAGGCATCAGGAGGGAGTTGAGTATAAGAATATATATAATGTGCCTGAACTAGTACGAAGGACAAGAGATCAGAATGGGATAGTTAGTATAACACATCAAGATAAGGGATGGGACAAATGGGCCCCTGCAGTTCATGTATGCTAATGCCAGGAGTATTAGGAACAAGAAGGAAGAATTTTTGGCCTTGGTTGGCTCTTCCTGGCCACAGGTTATTGGCATTAGTGAAACATGGCTGACAGAAGATGATATAGTAAGCGGGATACAATGTGAAGGGTATGGCGTATTCAGGAAGGACAGAGAGAATAAAATGGGGGGAGGAGTGTTATTGATGATAGCTGATGAACTGCAGCCAAGGAGAATAGAAGTTAAATTGCAGAATAGTGAAATGAGCTTATTTGAGGCTATTTGGTATGAGATTGAGACTAGCAGAACAAAACATACAGTTGGGTGCTGCTATAGACCAAGTGATGGAATAGGATAGTATGCATAAACAAATTGATGCAATGAGTGGAAGGAGGGTAATTATTATGGGGGATTTCAACTATGGTAACATTGATTAGAAGGAGGAGAGGACACATGTGAGGAAGGAACTGGATTTTATGTGGTTATTAAGGAATAGCTATCTGAAACAGCATGTAATGGAAAATACTAGGGGTTCGAGAGTGCTTGACCTAGTAATAGCATCTGAGAACTTGACTGTAATGAATATGACCATGTTGCCACCAATTGGTGAAAGTGATCATAAGGTCCTGACCTGGGAGGTGGCTAAATGTGTGAAATTTTCGATTAAGACAGGGTACATGTGGAATTACCATGCTGGTAAGTATGAAAAGCTTAGGAGATTGCTTGGTTCAGTGCCTTGGCATGTAAAACTGCAAGGGCTGGATGTTGATAGTGCATGGGAAGTGGTCAAGGAGCATTTGCAGGAGGTAATGGCTGACTCTATACCTAGAGTCCGAATAGTAAATCAAATAGAGGTTAAATGGATGAATAACACCATTAAGCTTGAGCTGCAAAAAAAGAAACAACTGTGGAGGGAATTTAAGGAGAAAGGTGACCTGCAGGCTCACAAACAGTATAAAGCGCAGGCCAGAAGAGTGACGAGTATGGTAAGAAAAGCAAAACTGGATTATGAAAGGAAATTAGCCTTGCAAGCTAAAGAGAATCCCAAACAGTTTTTTGATTTGCTGCAAGTAAAAGAAAAACTGTATACAGCAGAATGATTTTAAGGAATGTCGATGGTAGGGAGGTCACTGAATCAGTTGATATAGTGGAATTACTGAGTGATCACTTTGCAAGAGTATATCATCCAGGTGGTGACAATGAAGGAATAAAGGAACCATTAGTTTATATGGGAATTGTGGTGAATGAAGTGGAGGTGAATAGTCTATTACAAGACCTTAATGTGAATACATCTGTTTCACTTTCATTTCAGAACAAAATATACAGTTGGGTGCTGCTATAGACCAAGTGATGGAATAGGATAGTATGCATAAACAAATTGATGCAATGAGTGGAAGGAGGGTAATTATTATGGGGGATTTCAACTATGGTAACATTGATTGGAAGGAGGAGAGGACACATGTGAGGAAGGAACTGGTGATTAGATGGTATACCAGCACGGGTCTTACGTGAAGTGGCTATAGAATTGTCAGTGCCCTTGACCATTTGTTTAATTTGAGTCTTGGGTCTGGGTTAGTCCCGAAGAGGTGGAAAGAGGGGAAAATAGTTCCACTGCATAAAGGAGGTTGCAAGACTGCTGTTGTAAATTACCGACCGATCAGCATATCAGAAATCGTTGTCAGGGACTTGGAGAAAATAGTCAAGACGGAAATACAGGATTGGATAGATGAAAATGGGATGCTGTATGGGGGACAGCATGGTTTTGTCAAGGGTAGATCATGCCTCAGTAACGTCCTCACGTTCTATAACACAGTGATGGCTGAACTGGATAAGGGTAATGGGTTTACAGTGATTCTACTGGACCTTAAGGCCTTTGATAGGATACCATGGATTTCATACACATGGAATTCTAATCCATAAACTGCAATATATGGGGATGGATATAGGGTTGGTGAGATGGATAGGTGGGTGGTTGATGGAGAGATATCAGAGAGCAGTTTATTCAGGAGTAGAGTCGAAAAGATGGCCTATGACTAGTGGTGTGCGGCAAGGTTCTGTTCTTGGACCGCTACTATTTAATTTGTTTATTAATGATATAGGAAAGGATCTGAGATGAACAGTTCATTTATTTGCTAATGATGCAAAGTTGGGTAGGGCAATATTGAATGCAGATGATGTCAGAATTTTGCAGGATGATTTGGATAGATTGGAGGACTGGGCTAAGGAGAATGGATGTCAATTTAATGTGGCAAAATGTAAGGTTATGCATTTTGGGGTGAAAAGATTAGCAGCAGTATACCACATTGGTGGAACGGTACTGCAGGAGATTGATGAGGCCAGAGATTTGGGAGTGTTGGTGGATAGAGAGTCGAAGTTTAGGGGGCACATTGCAAAAGTGGCTAAATCAGCTCACTTGGCTGCTAAAAAATGCATTGACATGCGGAGACAAGCAAGTTATTGTTCCTCTGTATCGAGCCTTGATAAGACCTCATCTCGACTACTGTGCCCAGATTTGGTCGCCTGGGTTTCTTCTAGATGGGGAGGAGGTGGAGAGGATCCAGAGGCGAGTGACCAAGGTGATATGGAATGAACCTTATGAGAACAGGTTGAAGATTTGTGGGTTGCAGAAATTGGTTGACAGGTGGAAAAAGGGGGGGGGTTAGATTGAGACATTCAAATTACTAAATATCCTCTGAATTAATCTATAGGATTAATTCAGAGGATATTTTTGAGAACTGGACTGGTGGTGGGAGGACTAGGGAGGCCATCCATGGAAGCTGGGCAAGAGTGTTTTTAGTAAGGGTGTTAGAGCTAGGATAGATCACCTGTTGTGGGTGCTATGACTGTGAATGAGTTCAAGGCAAGGTATGATAGATACTGTGTGAATGTCGAATAGTTGATGAACATGATGCTCAGGGTCTCCCTTGATGAGTCTAGGGATTCCTTGGAGTTGCCCATAATAATAATAATAATTATTATTATTATTATTAAGGTATAAACAATTCCTGCAGTCAAGACTCATTGAGGATAACTTTTTCTGTTTTATTTCCAGTGAGTTTCTTTTGTTATATTTCCAACCATTTCTTTGTACTCTTAATTGAGGCATCATTTGCTAGTAAATTCAGTTTGCTATAGTGAAGGGGTTTCAGCTTTTACTTGTATAATAAGTTTAAAATTGCATTGATTCTATGGATTTAGGCTGGGACTTTTCCATAGTTCGCTAAACTTCATCATTTCATTATAGTGGTGTTTGCTGTAATACGCATCTACTGTATCAGTAATGACTAATCCATGACCTGAACAGAATTCATCAGTTAGTTCCCATTATTATTAGTTTTGCTGTTTTCTCCAAATTTTCTCAAAACATTTCTGTATGAGGTCTGATATTCATTTCCTACTCTGCTGTTAAGATCACCAAAAGTAATAACTTTTCCTTTTTCTTTGTATCATTTGTATTCATTAATGACTAGAAAAATTTCTTCACTTCTTTAGTAAAACCTTCTACAGGACTGTAGGCACAAACAAGTTTCATCGATTCCCCATTTTGATGTTTTTCCAAATCTCTTTGCTTGATGTTACCTACCATTGAGAATGCTAATATGAAATGTAATAATAGTAATAATGAAATGTATATATGACTGTATTCTCCTGTACATTTTCTATCACTGTACTGTCACTGTTTATCTAATTTAATAATATTTCAAAATGATTACTCTCATTGGGAATATCTTTTCTTTTAGTTTTTAAAAGTTACATAATTTGGAACATCTGCTCTAGAAAACATATAACTTTTTTATGTCACTTGTTGTACCATCATATGCATTTGTGGTTTAAGACAATAAAAGTACAATTTGGTCAGCTAAGTCTCAAATTGCCAGCTTATCCTTGTTTGTTCAGTACCCAGTAGATACCTACTACTGAGTTGCACCATGTGAAAGTGCGGATTGTACATTTGGTCAGAAGCCCTAGTTGTTTTTCTGCATTCCTGAAAGACGATATGGAGGTCTCCTCTCAGTTATTTGGCTTTGACTCTTAAGTAACTCCCTGTTATGATATCACCTGTTATTTTCAACATTCTAAAAACACTCAGAATCAGTAGGATGTATGTGTATCAGACTATTAATGTTATAACAATTCAGAAGATGTATCTGACTACCAAAGAACAGGTCAGTCATGCTGCATTAGGACACACAACAGTTTGTGAGGGCTGTGAAGGTATGCCTCTGCTGTAATCTTGTGAGAATGCAGATACAATCACAAACATCACAGACATTCCCACCCCTTTTTAGTTGAAGTGTGGAGACACTATCCAATCAGTCAATGAAGCGAGCTTAAAACAAAACCAGTTATTTCTTCTGCTTTTTTTTTTATTATAGTTCCATATCAAAAAGACAATATTAAAACCAATGAAATCTACACAGTAAAATTAGTTATATTTACTGGACTGTTGCAGTATTTCTGAAGTATCTGACCCTCAGACAACCCACTGTAGTATTATTAAATACCATATGCTAATTGCATTTTGTGGAGGGGGTTCACATTAAAACCAATGCTAAATTATACTGATCCATCACTGCTGCTGCTATAAGTTCAAACATTTATTTAAAGAAAATGCTGAGGCATTACTTCATTGTATGAACTTGGATTGGAACGACTGTCTCTCACTATCAAAGATATGGGTGAGTCTTATTCTAATCACACATTGTTAAATTTTAATTAATAATGCAGTTAATTAATAACTAACAGTACAATATTTCCTCAGTTATTCCATTGTATTGTTTTATGTATAACATCATATGGCTCTCCCTGTTTTAAATTAATTCATGGTTTTTATTCTACTTTGTATTCAACTATTGCCACTGATGATGACCTGTATTTTTAGGTCAAAATATATGGCTTGTGATTAAATGTTATTCACTCCTATCATGTGAATGTAAGAAGCCTTGTGGCATAAGTAATTGTGCCATAAGGTTTCTCTAATTATTCTCTAAAAGAACAATTACATTCACCAAATATGTGAATACTTATGGAGAGTGATATCCCAAAAGAGGAAAGACACTAGTGGCTTTCCCTAGGGGTCTGTTTTAGGGCCATTGTTGTTTAATTTGTAGGTAAATAATATAATATAATATAATAATTGATGTTATTATTCACAAAAATGGTGATATACAGTTGTTTGCAGATGATGTAAAGCTGGGGAGTAGATGCAGAAGCGGATCAAGCGGATGTTGGACCTGGTAGCCTTCAGGAGTCCCGAGTTATATGGAAAAATTAAAAGAGATCTATAAGAATGATATAGATATTATGCATTTTGATCATGAATTGATACGGTTTCTACTATTTTTACAAGAAGATAAAGACAAATTCACTACTTCTACACTTTTCCAAATGTAGAAATTTTTTTACGGGCACCCATACTGCTATTTTACTGCCAGAGGCCACCAGCCTGCTTAATCTTCCCCTGAGTGGAGTACATGTTTTAGCTTTGCAAGAGGACCTAAATAGACTGTCTGAATGGGTGAGTATATGGGGGATATCAGTTTAATGTTGCAAAGTATAAGGTTTTTAAATTTAGGAAGCAAAGATGTGATGCAGAGTATAAGATTGGTGAGGATATTTTAGAGTAGATGGAATAAATGAAAGATCTGGGGGTGATGGTGGATAGGGACTTGAAATTTCATGAACATTTTGCTAAAATTGTGTGGACAACACAACAAATTATGGGAATGATTCAGAGAGCACTGATATGACAAGCCCTTGATCAGGCCACATATGAATTACTGTGCACAGATTTGGTTGCCAGGTTTTCAGAAGAATGATGAGGTGTTGGAGAGGGTTCAGAGATGATTGACTAAGTTGGTTTCTGCTCTCTAGAATGTGGAATATGAGGATAGATTGAGAGAGAGAATGCAAATTACAGAGCCTAGCAGATAGAAGGAAGAGGAGAGACATGATCGAGATCTATAAGTTAGTAAGGAGTAATTACCAGATTAACGTGGATGAGATTTCTCATAGAATATCTGGAGGTAGGGGAAGAATGAAAGGCCATCCCTGGAAGCCGTATAAGGTGGGTGTGAGCAAGGGGGAGAGGAGGAGTAGATTTTTTTGCATGGAGAGTGGCGGGTGATTGGAATGCATTGCCTGAGATTGTGGTGAGTGTAGGGATAATGAATACATTTAAGTCGAGGAATGATGAGTTGTGCATGTGAGAATTTCCCACAATGAGCCTGTTGACTCCATGGAGGTCTGTTAATATAATAATAATAACAATACCTTCTCAGCATGTGTTGAAAGTGTAAAGTCTATAATATTAATCTATAACTTTCCATGGATGTATATCAATCTTAAAATGCATAGTTGTGATATTAAATTAAAAGAAGACATGACTCTAAGTGCATGTGTTTGCCTTTTATTAGTGATAGCACTCTTTGAAACTCATTGATTATTTTTCAGTGGTATGCAGAATATTACCACCTTGCAGGTTGTGAGTTATAAATAAATGCCACAAGACTAAAAGGAATGTATTTTTCTATTGATATTTTCTTTTTAGTTGTGCTAGTGCCTTTATTTATAACTCGCAACTTGCAAATGCGTAATGATAGTCAGAGGTGTTACGAGGTAGCAGCAAAAAACAGATAAGTTTTTGTTATTATTCATTCGAGTTTTTACTCTAAATTATGGGGAAGCCTGTGGGTAATTTAAAGTTGAGGAATTTGTACTTAAACATAATATTTCGGTATAGCTTGTAGAATTCTTTGTGCAGTGTAGCAGACGATAATGGCAGCAGTGGCTTTTCACTGAGTCCATCCCCATTTAAGGACTACATTTTATATAGCATACTATGGATTTGCTATGTGTGGCTTGTGGTATGTATCATGCATCCTGGTTAGAAATGTGGCAAGTGAGAGATTGGCGAGTGTATGTCTGCAGAAAATGTAGGAAATGGGAAGAACTTTGTGATTTAGGAATGAGTATAATGGAACTCGGCAGCATACATCAAAAACAGGCGAATACTGACCGAGAGAGAGAGAGATGAGTAGTGTGATTGAGGTAGTAGGTTTGAAACATCATGAGTTGTAGTAGGTTTGAAACATCATGAAGTTTTTGAATATGGTGTTAATTGGGAGGTTGAATGTTGAGCAAGAGTAGGTAGCTTGCAGAGAGAGAGAGAGAGAGAGAGAGAGAGAGAGAGAGAGATGCACTGAAAGAAGAAGTGAAATGTATCACAAACAAGTTGAGAAGCGTGAAAGATAAGATTAGGTGACTGGAAACAACTAATGCAAGGCGAATCAGACTAGAAATGAGAGAGCGTTATGGGAATGATAGAAGGGGAGAGAATAGGAGAACCAGGAAAAAATAGAGGGAATGAGAGAACAGCGAGACAGTACTGGAACTAGGGATAGAAAAATTACAGGACAACAGGTAAATGGGGAAACAGAGAATGAAGGTGTTAGAGGAGAGTGAGGGATGCAAGTGAGCAAGGAAGAACCAAAGTGGTAAGAGGTGTGATGTATGGAGACTCAGTGAACTGTGATGTATAGGATAAAATGCCAGAGGAGTGTTTGGCTGGAGAAGTGACAGATAGTGTTACTATATCCATTAAGCAAGGTGAAAGGGTGGGTGAGATGATTGTGATGGTGGGCACGAACAACTTGAGAGACGGTGTGAATTGGCTAGCAAGAGATCTGAGGTTCATGCTTGAGGTTGTATGGAAGAAGACTGAAAGAGGGAAGATAGTGAGTGTGTTGTCAAGGTATGATAATACAGAACTGCAGAGAAGGGCATCAATAATAAATAGTATAATAGTCAAAATGTGTGGAAAGAGAAGCTTGGATTATGTTGATGCTTGGAGGACATTTGAGATTACAAAGGAATTTTATGTGAGAGACGTCTAACCACACGATAGATTGGCAAAACAGCTCCATGTCATATCTTGATGACGACTACAGGCATCGTTTATTTAAGGAAGCCACAATAGTGTCAATAACCGGCGGAAACCTCAACATAAATCAGGGTGTAATTCTAAACAGTTCGTGGAAAAACCTGATCCTCTCTCTCAATCAATCTGAACTACAGCTAGCCAGTAATCACATTACCCGTTTACGACAAACACGCATGCGTGATAATGAATAAGAACAATAAGTCCTCTCTGTCACGTGAACGTGTAACCTTAGCTACTAGTTGGTTTACAACGTTTTTTATGTTCCTTTCAATTTGCATTTACTAATTTTCATGTCTCCGTAAACGCCTTGAAAAGTGGTGAAACTGGTAGGTTTTAATATAAGTTTTATTGTAAACTGGTCTGTATTAATAAAATTGTATTTCTATTATAAAACGACCAAATATGTATAATTTAGATAGCTTGTATTTGAATGAGAAAGGATGTAGGCATCTGGAGAGAATATTGATCTCTGAACAAGTAAGTTTGTCAATGCAGAGAAACTAGAATTATCAGGGTGGATGGTAGCAGAGGTAGCTTCTTCTGAGAATAGACGCTTGGGATAAAGGGAAATACATTGTGCAATGCTGAATCCAGTGGAGTCTGGAATGGGATAGTGATAGGTATAGAAACAGTGACAATGCCTTTATTCTTTATACTAATGCCAGGAGTATCCAGAATAAAGGAGCTAAATTGGTGGTGCAGTGATAGCATCAGTTTGTCCAAAGATTACTGGGATCACTGAGACATGGTTGATGGAAGATGATATACTGACAGGTATAGAAGTAGCAGGGTATAGCATTTTTTGATGGGATAGGAAGGTAAGCACAGTGGTGGAATATAGCTTATGATAAGTGACTTCTGTCTTCTCAGAGTTTTAGAGGGCAATGGCACTAATGGTTTTGTAAACATATGGTGTGAGATAGAGGTGAGCAGGACAGGATATTTAGTGGGGTGTTGCTACAAGCCAGGGAGCATAGAGGATGAAGACCTGGACGTATTTAAGCAGCTAAGCTTGGTTAGTGCTTAAAGAATAATCGTTATGTGAGATTTTAACTACAGCAGTATAAATTGGGAAGAGGAAACTGCATATAGCAGCAAAGGAATGGAATTTCTGGAATTCTTGAGGGGGGACCAATGTCATGGACAACATGTAATAGAAGGAACACAAGGTTCAAGAGTTTTAGATTTGGTCATAGCATCAGAAGATCTGATTATAACTGAGATGGCATTTCTGCCCTCAATTAGAGAGAGTGACATGTGGATTTGACTTGGAAGATGAATAGACATGCAGGAGTATCAAAGAGAAAGGATTGCATGGAACTATAAGGCAAGTAATTATAATAGTCTTAGATATCAGCTTGGGGTGGTTCCATGGATGAAGGAATTGGAAGGGTGAGATATCATCAGTGCTTAGGAATTTGTGAAGGATTTATTAGCAGCAATAGCAAGTTGTATACCACGAGTGAAGAAGATAAACAATTTTGTGTAAAGTGGATGACAAACAATATCAAACAGGAACTGCAAAGAAAAAAGAAGTTATGGAAGAGATATAAGGAGATGGGTGGAGAGCAGATGCATGAAGAATATGACTCAGGTCAGGAGAGTGACTAGTATGGTTAAAAAATTGGAATATGAAAAGTGATTGTCCCTGAGATCCAAAGAAAATCATAAGGAATTTTTTCATTGTGTGGTCAGCAGGTGGAGAAATGATTGTGGAAGAATGAAGTTGTTGGATAAAAATGGGAATAGAGTGACTGATGCAAAGAGCATAGTGGAGTTGTTCAATGAACACTTTATTGGGGGTATTTCATCCTGGAGAAGTAGGTTTTAATACTAGAGGGTTAGGGAAGGTTTGCAGTTTAGAAATGCAAGAGAGTATGTTTCAAATACTGCATACTCTGGATGTCAATAAAGCAATGGAATTGGATTGGATTTTGCCAGGTTTTGAGAGAATGTACTATAGCTCTGTTGACCTGGCTTTTCAATGAAAGTCTGGCCATGAGGAAGGATGCTCAAGGAGTGGAAGGATAATGGCATTGCATAAGGGTGGTAGCAGACTGGAAGTGTCAAACTATAGAGCAGTTTGTATTTTATCAGTAGTTGTTAAGATTTTGGAGAAATTAGTGAGCGATCATTTACAGCATTGGGCAGATGAGGGTAATATTATCTGTGAGAGTCAGCATGGATTTGTTAAGGGGGTGCTCTTGTTTTAGTAATATGATTGCCTTTTATAATAAAGTGACAACAGTAGTTGATGAGAAAAAGGCATATTCTGCCCTATTTTTTTATTTTTATTTTCCCACAAAGACATGTGACAGGGTTCCACACGATAAACTGATATCAAATTGCAGCACATGTGTTTAGATGTCAGGTTAGTGAACTGGATTTGGGATCTACTGTCTGATAGGTATCAGAAAGTTGTGTATGTGGGAGCAGTATCAAGGAAGCAGAAGATTAAAAGTGGGATCCCACAGGGTTCAGTACTGGGACCTGTATTATCAGTGGATTCAAGGAGTGGTATGATAGACTTTGTGTTTCGTATGATGGGCCTCCCACGCTGTCTTGTGACTCCACGGAGGCCTGAAACATAATAATAATTAACACAGAAGGGAACCACACTGCTATGGTACAGTTCTAACCATTAGTGGAAAATCTTCAAAATGAACTGATAATAGGTGACTATATGGTTGGTTTAGTAGTCATGTCTTTAACAGGGGCGTGCCAGTAGTGTCCGGCGGCTGTGTGCAAAACTTTAGTTGGCGCCCCTATCCCCCCCCTCCAATAAAAACATCACTTTAAAAAAAACGTTTTTTTTTTTTTTTTTTTTTTTTAAGTATTTCCTCCTCTTTGGCGCCTTTGCTATTATGGCGCCTGTGTGCATCGCACACATTGCACATATGGCCGGCGTGCCCCTGGTATTTAATTAGATGTTACAGTTGTACATGGTGAAATTGTGTGGCTGCAAAGCTAAAATCATAATTTTACTTTACTCTTTTTCATTTAGAGTAAAAGCTGAATATACTGTATTTCCTAGAAAATTGTAAGATATTGAATGCATATATTTTACATATTCTTAATATGCAGCACGAGGCTTTTGCATTAATAGAAATACAAAATATACTATCCAGTTTATTATGGGTATGATATTTATATTATAAATATCTAAAATGATGCACCAATAAAAGAGAAATGCAGCATTTCAGAGCAGAGAATTAAACTGAGTAAACATAATATGACTTAAGATAAAATTAAGAAAAGTTAAACTAACATTGTATTGCATTTAGCATAAGTTGCATACAATAACTTTAGAAGGTTTGTTCAAGATATAAAGTACATTCTCACCAATTTGATGTTACGCTTTGCCATCTTGTTGTTTTTAGAAGGGGAAGTGCTTATACCACTGACTTGCAGTAATAGTTGAAATGGAAGATCGAAACACACACACACATACATTTATTTTAAAATAATGAGTAGCTTAGCTTAATGAAACACACTGAATTGCAAAGCTATTTATGACTACATTAATAGCATTTAAGCACAAGTGGTCACATCACAAACTTTTAATATCTGCTTGGTATAATTGGTGGGCTTAATAGCACAGTCACTATCACTATGCTTACTGATACCAGTTTACATTCTTTGATGTATTGCTTCACTCCTTGCATGTGCAAACAGTAAAATTTATGGTCTGAATAGTTGTGCAGTGCTACTGCACCTCATTTTATTAATGGGAACCACAATCTGTATAATATTTTGTACAAGTTATGTCATCTTGAAACAGATGTAGATATAGCAAATGATAGGATAGATTTGAATGGGTTTGGTGTTGGGTAACAGGAGGAAGATGAATACGAGGTTGAAGATGTTGCTGCATTAGCACAAGATGATGGAATGCATAAAGGTGAGGATAAGACAGGTAGGAATGGAAATCAGAATCAGGGAAATGGGAATGGTCAGACTGAAAAGAGAGAGAGAGAGAGAGAGGTGTGGTATAGCAGCTAGAATATAGAATGTTAGTGCTAATAGAATGACCCCAAAGACACAGGGATTGTAATGTTTGTACACAAATGTAAGGAGTATTCGAAACAAGGTAGCTGAATTTGTTGCATTGATTGAGTTAGTATGCTCAGAGATAATTGGAATATGTGAAACTTGGTTGTCTGAGGAGGATGTGATGTTGGGAATAGAAATTGAAGAATATATAATTTTCTGGAAGGATAGGAGTGTGAAAAGAGGAGGAGTGCTGTTAATGATTGCAGAGAAATTGTGTTCACAAAATGTGAAAATTGATAGTGCATGCAAAGATTCTGAATCTATGTGGTGTGAAGTTCAAATGAATAGGCTAGTATATCTGATGGGATGCTTTTATAGACCAGAGAATGTAGAGAGTACTGATTGTGAAATGTTTAGGCAAATTGGTTGAGCATGTAAAAAGAAGGTAATCCTGATGAGAGACTTTAATTACAGGAATATAGAATGGAAGGAGGAGATAGGATATGGGAACAAGGAGAGTGAGTTTGTTGAATTTCTGAGAGATAAATATCTCTCAGAAATTGTGATTGAAGCAACTAGTGATAATTTCACAACATGTAGTTGTTAATGAGTTGTTGACACTGTCACCGGTTGGTGAGAGTGATCATAAGGTACTTGTTTGGGAATTGGTATTAAGCACTGGTCAGATCACACTTGGATTATTGTGATCAAATTTGCTCACCTGGTTTTCAACATGATGTGGAAGCATTGGAGAGAGGTCCAGAGACAAGTGACTAAGTCAATATCAGGACTTTGGAATGCTGACTATGGAGAGAGGTTGAAGAAATGTGGATTGCAGAATTTGTTGAATAGGATGAAAGAGGTGATATGATAGCGACATTTAAGTTAGTGAGAAGATTTTATTGGATTAATCCAGATGAGATTATAAGAAGAGTAGAAGGTGAGAGGGGGAAAAACCAGGGGACGTTCCTGGAAGTTGTGTAAGAGAGTGGTCAGTACCGTCGACAGGGTGTAGCATAGAGGTAGTCTGCCTTACGGTGCGGCTTAATAAGGGCGCTCGTTCAGCCATACTGCAGTAGGCAGCATCGCTACGCTCACAATTCCTGTTAGCGTAGCAAGTGCGAAAAGAAGTTTTTCCAAGTTTAAACTGATTAAAAATTATTTGCGAACAGCAGTGACCCAAGAAACATTGGTTGGTCTAACAACTATATCGATAGAGGCAGACATAGCTTATAATTAAAATTTAGAAGAGCTTATACACAGTTTTATTGTGCAATATTCCTGTAGAGCAAACATTTAATTAATATCATTATGTAATCATTTTGCATTAATGTTTCTCTTGTAATAAAAACAAAATAGCAATTGGAGATTTTCTTATATTTTTGTCTTATAATCCATCAGGGGTGATATTTAATTGTTAGCCTCAGGGTGTGATCTAATCTGGCAACAGCCCTGAGTGTGGGGAAGAGGGTTGAGAGTAGATTTTTTACATTCAGTGAATGGAACACATTACTAGAATGTGTTGTTAATGCAAGGAGGGTTAAGGATTTTAAGTTTTGATATGATAAATATGTTTTCAGTTGAATGAACTACCCACGATGAATCTGCTAACTCCATGGCAGAGTGCAGTAATAATAATAATAATAATACAAAATAAAAGCAAATTCATATGTTAATTAAAATAAATAATTACATAAACTAACATAGAATAGGAATATATACAGAAAAAGATAGATAAATAGATAGAGATTGTGTGCGCGTGCGTGCGCACGCTTGTGTGTGTGTTCGTGCGTGTGAGCGTGCTTGTGTGTGTGTGTGTGTGTGTTCGTGTGTGTGAGCGTGCTTTGTGTGTGTTTGTGTGTTCGTGCGTGCGTGCATGCACACACACACACACACACCTACATGTATGGTCTTAGATACTGTAGGAGACAAGGCATCACTTGAACATGTGATGCTTGAATATGTACAGCAAACTACATATCTAAATTTTTTGGCAGTTAGAATGTATGCAACTCAAAGGTTTGTCCATATATATATAATTAATTTTGAATATAAAAGATAAATATAGAGAAGGGCAGAAGATTCTTGAAGGCCAGGTTGCTGTATGTGTTGTATAAGATAAAAACTTGGTAGCTCAGAAAAATTTAACAAAATCTTTTATATCAAGGAAGCAAGCAAGGAGTGACTGATGTAAAGTTTAGACAGAAAATAAAGGCTAAGAGAAAAAATTTAGATCTGAAACACTAGTAGCTAAGTTTTTAGAACTCTTGGCAAAGTCATAACTATGTACTTTTTTTTAGTGTGATAATTTTGCTATTTGGTAAAATATTGTGTCACTAGTACTCTTCTGATGCTGGTGCCCTTATCAACTACCCATTGCTGGAATCTTGCTACACTACTAATATCTGAAAGGGGTGTGGGGGGGGGAGAAGTAAGCTTCAGAAAGTCAAAGAAGAATCACTGCAACAGTTAGTAGTTTCTAATTGTGGCAATACTTAATAATCTAAAATGCTTATGGAATTTCTTTTTAGCTATTAGTCCTCAGTTTCACTGCAATCTCTTCATGTTGTGGACTCACTGCATTTTGCAGAAATTCCATTGGTCTGTACTACTTAAATTAATTTTACAAGGATACATAATGGTGTGGAGGCTTTACAGGTTTCATTATAACAATATGATTTTAGTAGTCTTGTTGCCACATTCCCAAAAATCAAAGTATTTGACTGGTTCAGAATTGCTAGCTGGAATTGAAACATGTCAGTGATCAATGAGATTAGTAATGTAGTGGTAGTCCGAGGTCATCATGTCCTCTTATAGGAAATGCAAATTTATGAATGACACTTTAAAGAAAGAGTTCAAATTTATTAAGAAAATATTACTTCAAGATGAACATGGATTATAGTGTACTATCTGTGGACAAAATTTTTTGTGGCCCACATCAGTCAAGCTATTACTGGCAAATCCAGCAAATGTGTGAAAATGTTGAATGGAGGCAGTCGATGCTAGACGGTTGGGGTCTCTTTTGTCTTCTGTAATTGGAACTGCCATGCATGCTTATGCTGCCTCAAAAACAAAGAACTGCTATTATTATTATTATTATTATTATTATTATTATTATTATTATTACATGACACCTCCAGGGAGTCTAAGGACTCATTATTATGGGAGGGCAATCTACTTTACTTAGCTAAATACATCTCACCCTCTCCACTACTACTTAATTCTCCTGCTATAAGTTTAAATAAACAAAATGCAATAAAAAAAACTTTTCTTTTATAATTGAAATCAAAATAGCCAAGTTGCACTCCCTCATAAAATATTGAATTAAGAGGATAAAAATTTTATCTTTTGTTTTTACTTTTATAAGCCAAAATATAAATAAGTGAAGTCTTCATGTAATTTTAGGATAATCCTGAGGATTTGCAGTCTATAGATAGCTGTGAATATATATGGGAGGCTGGAGTAGGATTTGCTCATTCTCCGTCACATGTACCTCAGCATGACTACAACAGAACTGAGCTCTTGAAGTTGCTACTTACTTGTTTTAGCCAAACCATATATTTGCCTTCTGGTGGTAAGCATATTTTCAAGTAATTTTCATTGAACACATATACCTTTATGAGTTACCTTGGACTTAAAAAATTATGTGAAAATATAGATTAATTTCTGTGAAGCTTATAGTAGGAACTGAACTTTTTTTCCCCCATATTTCATAAAAATTTATTGCTAGAAGATGGGTTCTTGGGAGAATGTTAATTAACATTTAATATCATGAGAATGTTTGTAGAGAGATGTTTTTGTTGCTGTACTATGTAGATTAATATTTCTGAACACCTCATTATCAGATTTTATGTTGTTTGACAATTATGGATAAAAGTTAAGATTAGATTTCTCTTTGTAGGCTGACTTGCACTTCTTGTGGAAGGTATATGGAAGGTAAGATAAGAAGTGTAAGTCATCCAGAGCCTCCTAAATCACCATAAAATATGGTCTCCTCTTTCATTCAAAATACTTCTTATTTGTACATTTCCTAACATTATATAAATCTCAAATCCACTCACACTTAGGATACTGTTTTTACATTTGGAACAGTGCACCAAAAAACCTCTCTAAGAATGCTTAATGCTAACCAGAAAGCAGTCCACTTAATTTAGATGCCTCTTTTCTACCATGGGCGTGCTAAGGATTTTTTTTTCTGTTTTTATTTTTCATTGATTTTATATATATCTTTTATATTTTTTAATTTTTTTATATTTTTTAATTTAATTTAATTTTTTACATAACCGAGAAGCCCTGCTCTTAAGACCAAATATGGAACTTTTTTCAGGCTGCTTCAAGCCTCCAATAAGCAGGGAAGTGGTCTCACACATGGACAGTGAAATTCATCTCTCACCTAAAGACAATCACAAACATCCAGGTCCACAGTGGTAATCTAATTCAAAGCCTGCTGGGTAGAGAGCAGATATGCTAACTGCTTGGCCAATTAGGCTGGCATGTTCATACTAAGGGTTTGAATCCAACCATGGGCAAGGATGATTTGTGAATGTCATTAGATGATAGATGAAGTTCACCTAGTATGAGACTACCATCCTAGTACAGTAATCTACCACTTAGAAAAAATTTATGATTGAAACTTAAACTTATGTAAAATAAATTTATTAGCTGTAAAATTTTTGTCTAAGTATCATAAGCATCCTCAGTACAATAACAACAATGGAACACAATGAAAAAATCACTTTCAAAAATCACCACTAACAGCATCAATAAGACAACAGATGGTCAGTAAATTCCCAATTATTAAAAAGAAAAAAGATTACAGTGATATAATAATCAGGAATTTTCATAAACATGATATAATAATATTTCCCATAAAGGAGATAATCAAAGCCATCAGATCTGTTTTAAGTTTTGTCGATAGAAAGGCCTCACAGCTCTCTTTATATAACCACTTTACAAAGAATCTACTTTTATGTAAAAGTTTAGTGTTCTTCCAATAAACTATATGTTTAGTCGCGATGGCATGTTATGCTAAGCCAGACTGCTCAGGTTCAAGATTATTATTATTATTACCTCAAGACCTCATGGAGTCAAAGACTCATCTGGGAGGTCCTTTTATCACACACATCTCATCATACCGTGTCTTAAACACACTCAAACTCCTTGCAGACACCACACTCTCAGGCAAGGCATTCCAATCATTCACAACTCTGCACAAAAAAAACCTGCCTCTCATTCCCCTACTCACACCCTCTTTATACAGTTTCCAGGGATGACCTCTGGTTCTCCCATGATCTCCCACTATTCTCTGTAGAACTTCTCCACCATTGATCCTATAACAACCCCTTACCAACTTATAGGTCTCTATCATATCTCCCCTCTTCCTCCTGTTCACCAGACTTTGCAAATTACATCTTCTCAATCTTTCCTCATACTCGACATTCCAGAGGTCAGAAACTACCATAGTCAGTCGCCTTTGGACCCTTTCCAACATCTCTTCATCCTTCTGAAAACCCGGTGACCAAATCTGGGCACAATAGTCCATGTGTGGCCTAATCAAAGCCTTATACAATGGAACAAGAGTCTCCCTACTTCTACATGTCAGTGTCCTCCGCATCATTCCCAGAAGCCTTTGTGTTGTCTTCACAATTTTGGTGATGTGTCCCCTAAATTTTAGATCCTTATCCACTATCACCCCAGATCTCTTATTTCCTCTACCTTCAACAATATATTCTCACCAAGCATAAATTCTGCATCCCATCTTTGTTTCCAAATTTTAAAACCTTACATTTTGCAACATTGAACTCGCATCCCCATTTTCGTGCCCAATCACTCAACTTATTCAACTCTTCTTGTAAGGCCACAACATCTTCACTACTCTGTATGGTTCGTCCCAGCTTTGCTTCATCTGCAAAAAACTGAATATCTCCATCCAAATCTTTGCCAATTTCAAGATACTGGATATAAGATGTATGGTCTTAATAATGGATGGCTGCAGATTTGCCAGACTCTCCAAAGTAAGACAAACCATAGCAGCAGGGGGGGATCTGATAGACACCTGGAAGGTTGAGTGGAGGAAGGAAGAAATCTTCCTGTCAGTAAAAATTAAGGATGCCAAGAAATATCTAAGTATAAGCAAACAAAGTTTGTGCATGAAGTAACTTCATGACTAGGCAACTCGTACATAGAGGCTAATGACTTCACATCACTTGCCTTGGTATCCCATAATGCAAAACACATATCCTTATGGATCTGGTCTTAATGAAGATGAATATTCGCCTGAAAACAATAAAAATTAAAAGAAGTCAACCCCTGAAATGGAATCTGCAAATGGTACAAAATCCAATAGTAAAATCAAAATTTAATGACAGTGTTTCAGAACTGCTGTTTGCACAGTTGCAAAACGAAAATGAACCCTCTCAGTGGAATAGACTACAAGCAACTATCATAACATCTGCTAAAAACCACATCAATAAACAAGAAGAAAGAAAGAAAAAACCATGGATAACACAAGAAGTAATCAACTTTATCGATGAAAGAAGAACACGGAAAAGAGGAGCAAATGAAGAAGAAAGATTAAGATATAAAACATTGGATAAAAGAATCAAACAGTTATGCAGAAGATTAGGCAGTGCACCGAGATAGAAGAATTAAAAAATAGGAACAAAACCAGAGAAGCATTTCTGAAAGTGAAAGAACTTCATGAAAAGGCAAAACGTACAGAGTCTAATAACATCAAGGACAAAGATGGAAACATAATCATTGATAAGGAAAAATAAATGGAAGATGGGTGGAGTATTTATTAGATCTCTATGATGATGATAATAATGGTAACATGATAGATGATTCATGACACCTTAAGTTAAACGTAACAACAGATACCACTCTACCAACAAGAAAGGAGATAGAACATGTAATTAAGAATCTTCCTAATAATAAATCCCATGGGTGCGATAATATCCCGGCTTTGCTGCTGAAAGCTTTGAATGGCAATAATAACAACTATTTAATGGAATCCATTCAGGACATCTATAAAATAATGAAATTACCTGAAGTTTTTACAACATCTATCTGCATACCAATTCCAAAGAAAAATAATGCACAAAATTGTAAGGATTACAGAACTGTGAGCCTAATATCCCATGCATCTAAAATTATTTTAATCATTGTTAACAAACACATTGAAAGAGCCTTAATCGGTGAATTAAGTGAAAAACAGAAAGCTTCAGAAGAGGAATGGAACCTTTAATGATATCCTGGAACTAAAAATATTAATAGAAAGATCACTTGAAAGAAATAGGAACATTTACATGATTCATAGACTTTCAGAAGGCCTTTGAGCTGGTAAAACATAATAAAATGTTCAGTATATTAGATAAATTAGACATAGAAGAATCATGTACTTAAGATTATAAAAATGATTTAAACCAAACAGAAAATGCAGCTGTTTAACTCTGAGGCTTCTGTAGTGAAAATAAAAAGAGGAGTTGGACAAGATTGTATCCTTTCACCAAATCTATTTAATATCTATAGTGTGACAGTGATGATAAAGACTGAAAAACAAAAAATAGGAATTAGTATCAATAGTATAAAATACAGCAATCTTAGATATGCTGATGATACCATTCTAATAGCAGAAAACAGAAACAAATTAATCAAATTACTGCAGCTACTAATTGAAGAAGGTAAAGAATTTGGATTAGATATAAATGCAAAAAAGACCAAATTTATGAAAATCTCAAAAGAAAACAGATCAGAACCAGAAATATTCATAAACAATATGAAAATTGAACATACAACTGAATACAAATATTTAGGCACCTACTTTACTGCATATGGAAAGCAAGTTAAAGAAATAAAAATAAGAACAGCCATAGCTAAAGATGCCTTCTGGAAAAATAAAGATCTGCTCAGAAGTTCTGTGGGTATCGAGACAAAGAAAAGAATGATAAGAACATTAGTGTGGCCAATTTTCACATATGGAAGTAAGACCTGGATATTCAAGAAGAGAGAAGACAACAGATAATGGCCTTTGAAATGTGGTGCTATAGGAGAGCTCTGAAAATCTCATGGACAGAACATGTGACAAATACAAATGTCCTACAGAGAATGAGAACACAGAGATCTTTATTACAGGAAATGATCCAGAGAAAGATGAGATTGGCAGAACATGTACTTGGAGGTTCAGCAGGACAAAGGATACTATAAGCGCAATTGATCAATTATTCACCTTAAGACAACTAATGGAAAAGATGCTAGAGTACAACCGAAGTTGCTATATAAATTTCATAGACTTTCATCAGGCATTTGATTCAATCCGTAGAGAACTATGAAAGAATTTGGAATTCCCAACAAAACTATAAGAATAATAAAGAATCTATATGAGAAATCTGAAAGTGCAGTACGGGTGGAGGACACCTTAACCAACTGGTTTCACAGAGTGAGTGGATTAAGACAGGGATGCAATCTGTCACCAGACCTGTTCATTCTTTCACTGGAAGAAACAACTAGTAAGGCCTTAAACTAAGAAGACTCTGGAATCAAAATATATAGGAAAAATATAACAAACTTAAACTTTGTAGAAACATTTACTTGCAAGCATGGAAGATCTACAATGAATTTCTGATAAAATAAAGGAAGAATATATAAAATTTGAATTAAACCTAAATATAGACAAAACAAAAATTATGCAAATTGGAAAAAGAAACACCATTCTGAAATCAATAGTAAGAAACTAGGGCAGGTAGAAAACAGGAAGTGAATGCTGGAATCTCAATAAAGCTGAAGAGAAAAAATTATTAACTACTGAAATGGGTTGGCTAAGAATGGTGAAATTACAAAAGATATAAACAGATGAATTTGCCAAGCATCTCAAACTTTTGGACAACTAAATAAAATATAGAAGTCAAGAGACATCAAAAAAGTAACAAAAGTAAGAATGTATGAGACAGTGGTCCTCCCTATACTTCTCTATGAAAGTGAATGCTGGAATCTCAAAAAAGCTGAAGAAAAAAATTATTAACTACTGAAATAGGTTGGCTAAGAAGATTACTTGGATAGACTAAGAAACGAAGACATAAGGAAACGACTAAAACAAGAATAACAATAATAGACAAAATCCAAGAAAGAAGACTGCAATGGTTTGGCCATGTGACCATAATGGGAACAGAAAAATTACCAGCTAAAGTCCTGTATACAATGATGGAAGGTAAAAGATCCAGAGATTAGATTGCCCAGAATTAGATGGATAGACAAAATAAAAGAGGATCTGAAAACCAAATCACAACAAGAGACACCAAACTGGACAGAAATGTTCGGACTCTCCAGGGACAGACAGAAGTGGAAAGAGTTCATTCGGCCTCATCATCATCATCATCATCATCATCCACATAGATAATGGAAGAGAGATGCCAATAAATATTTCTTGGCATCTTTATATACATCTTATTATATACATTATAACATGTATATTATATCATATTATATACATCATAGAAATTACATACATCACATTATCTCCATATGGATGATGCATTTTTGAGAAGTGATCACTCAATAATGAAATCAATTTTTTCTTCTGCTTTCATCACTTTCTTACCATCAGCATTCCTTCAAGTTATCCTTTCACTGTGTAGCAGAAATTTACTCTTTGAGATTTCCTCTGCCCTTCTTGGCTAATTCCATCTCATAATCTGATTTTGCCTTCCTCACTTGCTGATTACTCTGCTTATTGGGCTTTGTACTGCTCATCAACTTGCTTATAACATATTCTTTACATTTTATTTTTTTAAAGCTCCTGCTTGCTTATTCTATGCATTCATATTTCTTCCACTTGATATATCCTCCAGGCCCTGGGTATGCAGTTATTAAACATCCCTTGATCTTTTCTCAAGCACTACTCACATCCTTTGTTTTCAGTTTCATATGCCATGACACTACTGCAGTCTGCCTGCTGAGTTTATTATAACCACCAGCTTTGTATTTCCACATATGCACCTTAATTGAAAATTTCATATGTTGTTCAGCAATTCCACCCAAAACAAGACTGTATGATCACTCTCTCTCTCTTTCTCTCTCTCTCTCTCTTTCTCTCTCTCTCTCTCTCTCTCTCTCTCTCTCTCTCTCTCTCTCTCTCTCTACTCAGAAGCAAACTGGTTACCTTTTCTGGTGGTTAATTTTCAAGCATTAGAAAAGTGTCAGAGTGGTTAATTTTCTGATGCTGTCACCAGATCTAGCCCTCTCAAACCCCAGGTCCCTTCCATCACATGCTGTTATAGGTTATTATTTCTTAATAGAGTAATTCTTTAAGGGCCAAAGCTAGATAATTGAAAGGAGACTTCAACATAGCCTTTTAAGAATGCAGAGAACTAACCAGGACTTCTGACTTAATGTTCAATCCTCACCATGATCTCTACCTTGTTGCTGAGTATCTACCTGTATACTGAATGAGGATGGGTTGGGCAGTTTGGGATTTAGCTAATCAAATTGTACTCTATGTTTATTGGCTTAACAATAAACATAGAGTACAATGATGGTACAACAAATGATGATCTCACAATAGCTGTATAATTCTATTTCCTTCCCGACATGTACCCTTTCCTCCTCCCAGTCTATCACCTACATTTTCTTTTGTACCTCTTGGCCTATAGCAGCAACAAATAATATATTTGGTCCTGTTGACTTTTTTTTTTCTTGCACCATATAGCTTTAAAGGAAAGAAAGGAAAAAGATAAAAGAGAAAATAAATAACTGCAAATGAGAAAGATTACATGGAGAATATCAGAAGCAATGCCAAGAAGTACATAAGATGTTAAGCGCTCCACCAGAAATGACAAGAGAAACTACTATCAGCTGTTGGCTGAGGATGCTCAGAGAGCGAATGATACTGGAAATCTTGGAGAAGTTTATAAAATTATAAGACAACTTGGAGAAATCTATCAGATGAATGAATGTGGGGTTAAAGATAAAAATGGTCAACTAATAACTCAAGAGCAAGAAGTCTAACAAAGATGGAAAGATTACTTTGAAGAATTATTAAATGTTAAACACAACTCCAAATATCGAATCCCCTTTTGAAGAGATGCTAAATCAATTCGAATTTCATGTAAACATGGGATGGATCGCAGTGTAAGAAATCATGGAAGCAATCAAGATCCAAAAGAATAGAAAAGCAAGTGGAAATAATAACATTAGTGCTGAACTGCTCAAAGCTGACCTAAAAACATCAGCAACTATACTGTATAAACTGTTTAATATCATATGGGCATCTGAGAAAGTACCTGGAATGAATCACAAACAGTCAAAATTCCAAAAATCTTACAGAATGCACTAGTTGGAGAGGAATCAGCCTATTGTCAGTACCATCAAAGATCTTCATTAGAATCATAATAAGCAGAATAAAAAATAGCATTGAGAAAATTCTGAGAATAGAACAAGCAGGCTTTAGAAATGGAAGAAGCACATTGAATCAAATTTTTATTCTTAGAAACATAAAAATGAACAGTGTTGAACTAAATTCAACTATGTATCTCAGTTTTATTGATTTTGCCAAAGCTTTCGACATAGCTTTGGCATAGACAGAGAATGTCTGTGGAAAATCCTGAAATTTTATGGATTTCCTGACAAAATAATAAATATTATAAAAGATTTGTATGATGAAGTAAAGGACAAGTTCTATTAAAGGGGACAGCTTCTGAAAGTTTTTACATCAAAACTGGTGTTAGGCCAGGTTGTGTCATGTCTGGAACACTTTTCATCATTGTCATAGATTGGATAATGAGGCATACCCTGAAAAACCTGAAAACTGGAATAAGATGGAACATTGACACCACATTAGAAGATTTGGACTATGCTGATGACATTGTACTACTATCATCTAGCTTTCAAGACATGAAAATTAAGACAGCAAATTTTATTTAAATTAAGGGGATATTAAATCCCACATAGTTTTAAAACCGAATAAGAAACTCAAAGATTGGAATCAGAGAGTTTCTTGCCGAATATAGTAAACTATAAAGTATCGGCGAGCACTGGCGTGAGCAAATGCAAGTCACCCTAGCACTTAGTGCAATACCGGAAGACTCGCAGCAAAGTCGGTAAATTCTGATCGCTATTCTTAGGTATTTTCCATAATGTAAAAACACATTTCCTAGGAAATGTATGCTGTTATTACATTATGGTAGGGCGGTCACTACCCAGACCGGTTTCAGCCTTTTTTGAGGCTTCATCAGTGAGTAGCTAGACCTAATACCAAAGTGTATAGCGAAAAGAACTTATATACTCTGTGA
This sequence comes from Typopeltis vanoorti, assembly GCF_054136105.1. NCBI lineage: Eukaryota > Metazoa > Arthropoda > Arachnida > Uropygi > Thelyphonidae > Typopeltis > Typopeltis vanoorti. Next base: position 59,551,252 of record NC_143550.1, on the reverse strand, counting down.
TACGAGTTTCCAAACAGGTGCAACCATTAAGTTACTTAAGTATAAAGAGCTAATAAGCTTCATTTCGGCAATGAAAACATTATTTAAATTAAGGGGATATTAAATCCCACATAGTTTTAAAACCGAATAAGAAACTCAAAGATTGGAATCAGAGAGTTTCTTGCCGAATATAGTAAACTATAAAGTATCGGCGAGCACTGGCGTGAGCAAATGCAAGTGACCCTAGCACGTAGTGCAATACTGGAAGACTCGCAGCAAAGTCGGTAAATTCTGATCGCTATTCTTAGGTATTTTCCACTACGTGCTAGGGTCACTTGCATTTGCTCACGCCAGTGCTCGCCGATACTTTATAGATTACTATATTCGGCAAGAAACCCTCTGATTCCAATCTTTGAGTTTCTTATTCGGTTTTAAAACTATGTGGGATTTAATATCCCCTTAATTTAAATAATGTTTTCATTGCCGAAATGAAGCTTATTAGCTCTTTATACTTAAGTAACTTAATGGTTGCACCTGGTTGGAAACTCGTATCGCAGAGTATATAAGTTCTTTTCGCTATACACTTTGGTATTAGGTCTAGCTACTCACTGATGAAGCTTCAAAAAAGGCTGAAACCGGTCTGGGTAGTGACCTCCCTACCATAATGTAATAACAGCATACATTTCCTAGGAAACATGTTTTTACATTATGGAAAATACCTAAGAATAGCGATCAGAATTTACCGACTTTGCTGCGAGTCTTCCGGTATTGCACTACGTGCTAGGGTCACTTGCATTTGCTCACGCCAGTGCTCGCCGATCCTTTATAGTTTACTATATTCAGCAAGAAACTCTCTGATTCCAATCTTTGAGTTTCTTATTCAGTTTTAAAACTATGTGGGATTTAATATCCCCTTAATTTAAATAATGTTTTCATTGCCGAAATGAAGCTTATTAGCTCTTTATACTTAAGTAACTTAATGGTTGCACCTGTTTGGAAACTCGTATCACAGAGTATATAAGTTCTTTTCGCTATACACTTTGGTATTAGGTCTAGCTACTCACTGATGAAGCCTCAAAAAAGGCTGAAACCGGTCTGGGTAGTGACCTCCCTACCATAATGTAATAACAGCATACATTTCCTAGGAAACGTGTTTTTACATTATGGAAAATACCTAAGAATAGCGATCAGAATTTACCGACTTTGCTGCAAGTCTTCCGGTATTGCACTACGTGCTAGGGTGACTTGCATTTGCTCATGCCAGTGCTCGCCAATACTTTATAGTTTACTGTATTCGGCAAGAAACTCTATGATTCCAATCTTTGAGTTTCTTATTCGGTTTTAAAACTATGTGGGATTTAATATCCCCTTAATTTAAATAATGTTTTCATTGCCGAAATGAAGCTTATTAGCTCTTTATACTTAAGTATTAAGACAGCAAAGTTGAGGATACTGCTAAACAAATGTAGACTTACACATCAATGAGAAGAAAACCAAAATATTAAAAATCAACAGTGAAAAGAGTGACCCAATCTTTATAAATGGAAATCAAGTGGAAGTGACAAACACTTTTAATTACCTCGGAGCAACTGTCAACATGGAAGGTGGTACCAATGAAGACATTGCAATAAGAATAAAAAAATCTTGCTAAGCATTTAAAACTTTACGGAAAATTTGGAAATCATCCAATATAAAAACAAACTTAAAGGTGCAAATTTTTAACTCAACTGTTAAATCTGTATTACTTTATGGAAGTGAATCATGGAAATTAACCATCCAAACAAAATGTCTTCGCAGAATTCTCAAAATTTACTGGCCAAATAAAATCGCAAATATTGAAATTTACAACAAAACCAAAACCAAACCCATTACAATAGAGTTAAAGAAACACAGATGGACATGGATAGGCTATGTATTGAGAATGCCAACATCAGAACACACAACAATAGCATTGACATGGATGCCTGATGGTAAAAGGAAGAGGGGAAGCAAAATGACATGGTGCCAGATGGTAATTGAAGAACGAAACAAACTAGGATGGTCGAGCTGGGGGAAAGCAAGAGAAGCAGCACTGGACCAAACAGGATGGTATGCTAAACTCATGGCCTCATGCACCATATAGGTGTAAAGAGCAGTAAGTCAGTAAGTGAAGGTGATTATAGATGTATTTTTTGTGTTCATCTATGTGGATGATGGCTGATCTACCTGTCAGTCCAAAATATGTCACCCCTTGCAGAAACAGGGAACTTTATAATGTTATATCCACGTGTTTCATTTGGTATTGTGCTGCCTGTGTGTGTGTCTGTTAGTTTGTACATGATGAAGATGTCGCAGTCACTGAGATGAATATAAGAAGAAATAAAAATAGTTTTTAATCCTTTCCCAGTGCTGTTAATGCTATATCATTTTGGAAGTTTAACACTGTCTAATACTGGTTATAATTATATAGGACTACTAAGATCATGTGAAAAATATATTATGCTTCTTAACTGTGTGTTCTGTTTCTCTGATGGAGTGTTTTCAAAAGGAAAAAAACCAAAGTTTCCGAGAATTCAAACAATGTCATCACTATACGAGACCAGCTAAATGAACATGACGTCATTTGACAATCCCATATGAATTCATCAATCCTAGATAAGATTCAAACATGGGTCTTTCCAGTATGACAGTATCTTTCCATGAAAGATACTGTCATTCTTCCAACTGCACTACAGAGATGCTTCAAGTATAGGTCACAATTAATAGTTTTGATTAGCAAGGACACAGTTTTAACCTGGATAATTCAAGAACAGTCCTTTCAGCAGAAGACTGTATAAAATAAATTTCTTCAAATAAGATTTTTTTTTTTCATTTTAATTTAGATGTACGAAGTAAATCTGATGAATACATGGACTTGTATGATACTGTATAACTGATGGTGCTTGAATGCATCTGTTTGTCAGGTGTCTGGAGAAAGGTTTGTTCATCGAAAAAATGGAAGTGCAAAATCACAGAAATTAAAGCATTAAGGGTGATGCAAGTGAACATGTGTGCAAGAATCCTTGAAGTGAGTGAGTATAAAAATGAGAAATATCAATGAATGCTGAATGTAGTTTTTCATATCTGAATGAAAGAGTGCCTGTGGGTCCAAAATGATATTGCAATTCATGTACACTAATGTCAGTAGCATCAGGAACAAGAGAAGTAGATTCTTGTCACTCCTAAAATATCTTCTGCAGTTTTATTGAAGGCTTCTTTACACTTTTCCCAGTTGGCTTCAATCTTATTTTCCTCATAATTTTCATTTGATTCTTCCAAAACTGAGAATCTATTCTTCAGTTCATTGGTAAATTTCTCTTTTATTTTCTTTTCCTTCAGTTTATCAATGTTATATTTAATTTTCTTATTCTTTTTTAGTTTTTAATTTCTTGCTAGCTTTAATTTAACTCTTGCGGTTAGGAGAAAATGGTCTGAAGCTGCATCAGCTCCTCTTTTAACCCTTACATCTTGTAATGTCCTCTTGAAAGTATTACATATAGCAATGTGATCGGTCTGGTTTTTTGTTTTTCCATCGGGGGGAGATCCATGTTAGTTTGTGAATTTCCTTATGTTTAAAGATACTACCTCCTATAATGAGGTTATTTAATTCACAGAAGAATGTAAAAAGTTCTCCGTTTTCATTTTGCTCACCACTTGCTTCATTTCCTATAGCACATTCATCCTCTGTCTTTCTTTTCCCTACTTGAGCATTCATGTCTCCCATCAAAATTAATAAGTTATGTTTAGGGACTTTATCAATCACTTTTTTGGAGTTGTTCATAGAATTGTGCTTTCTCCATTTCTTCAGCATCATTTGGGGTGCATATACTTGTATGATGGTCAATTTCATGAACCTGGAGAAAAATCTATCTTTAATTATTCGGTTATTTATTGGGTTCCATTCCATCAGACTTTTCCTTACTTTCTCACTTACAATCACTGCAACTCTTTTCTCAAGTCTTTCATCATCTCGCGAATACAATATGCAATATTTGTTGGTTGTTCTTATCTCACCAAAACCTGTCCATCTTGTTTCAGCAATTCCTAAGATATCAAGACCGTATTTACTCATCTCGTTGACTATCTGCCTAGTTTTTCCAATTTGGTTCATTGTGCGAACGTTCAATGTTCCAATTTTAAATTTAATTTTAGGATGAATGATTGATTTCATCCACAAGTGAGGGTCCATGAGGCTTTTCCCCACCTGCATCATAGATGTTGGCTCCCCTCTAAAGTCCTGTAAATATTCATCTGTTGGGAGATCACATGTGATAGCACTCTGCCCCATGGGATTTCTTGCTTCACTCATGGTTTCTGTAATCATGTTTTTTTTTATGAGGATGGGTGATTAGCCTATCACTCAACCTTCCTCTTTTAACCGGGCTTAGGACTTGCATAGGGATGAGCATACGCTCCACCTATGGCAAAGTTTCTACAATCACCCACTATGTTTAATCTAGTCTTGCTGACCATGCATCTGATACCATCAATAGGATCTTCTGAGAAAAAAATACCAACCATTCTTCATCACAGTAATAAATAAATCATATCCAGCAAAACCTGGATATGATTCAGATCACCTGTTGAAAGAATATGGATATGAAGTGCAATTTGACCTTATGTCCATTAGAAGGTGTGATAATCCTTCACACTGAAGAGAACACTTAACCAGATTACCTCGCATACATAGCTACATTCAGTTACCAATAGCAAGAAACACAGTTGCTAATCATTAGTCGGTAACAGGAATCTAAGTTATGTTAGACTAAATACCTACAAGATATATTTATTTTTGCTACTTGTTTTGTTGCATAATTATAGTTTTTAATGCCATTGCAAAATAAGAGATCCTTTCACACTTTCTTCACTTAATATTGCATCCCTTTGGAAGATCAGTGTCACTATAAATTTTTTTGCTAATTATTGTAGTCCCCAATACATTTTATTCTCCTAGAACTTGATTCAAGATAATTATTTTTGTCAAACAATTATTTTATAAATTCATGAAAATCCGAATCTTAAAATAAATACATCCTCCATCTGTTCCAAATTAAGTTTTCTTTATTTTTTATTCATAATCTTAGTTTGAAGGTTTGCACTTTTACAATTTTGCTTTATAGAGAATCATACATAAATCTTGAATCATATTACACAATGTAACATGTAGTTCTTTGCACTTCAACTTTCTTGATTTTCCCTAATCATTCACTACAAATCGAAATAAACGGTGGATGAAGTCAACTGTTATATACATATTTTCTTCTAATTTTGATATTATGCAGCAGTTTTGAAGTAGCAATACTTTCCCTGCAGTTTGTCATTCGAAACATATATAGGTGCATGGGTCAAAATCGGTGTAAGAAGAGCTCCGGATTGAGATAAGTTATTCTTGAAATAATTGATTGTATATGAGTATTTGTTTGAGTAAGAGCTGCTATAAAAGTTGTGCGCTACTAGTGTTATTAGTGTGTGGAATAATTTGCCTAAACTTAGTTACGAATTCATTATTATTAGACCTTAGAGTAGTAACCAGCACAGAAAACATGGCGGCGGCTTTGTCATTCCATGACTTCAGTCGTTTTGTTAAGTGTGAGGTGTGCTATATGTATTCTTTCGATTACATAAATGATTTGTGGATGTTTAGGGTGGATGGAAGGAGGGTGTGTGTGCTAAGTGTGACCTAAACGAGGATTTGATGAATGCTAATATGAAATTGATGACAGAAAGTGTTTGTAGCGAGAATGTCGCAGGGAAAATGAGTGCACATTCGAAAGAGAAGGATAGTGTGAAAGAGAGGCAAAAAAATGTTAAAAAATCAGTTAAAAAAGAAAACGAGTGATTTGAAAACCGTAATGGACGGTAAAAAGGACGGAAGTGGTGGAAGGAAACGAAATTGAGAGAATGAATGAAACCGGAAATAGCGTGAAGCAAGATTTGAAAGTGGAAGAAATCGAAAGAATGAATGATAGCGAAAGTTGGATGCATGGACTGAAAGTATGGAAACTCAAAAGAATAAATGAGAGTGAAAGTGAAAAGAGGGGGGTCCAGAGTTAGAAAATTAGAAAGATTGAGTGATAGAGAGAATGTGACGCGAGATTCGGAAGTTGGATTGGATTGGATGAGGAAAGAAATTAAATGGATGTGGAATGAAATTAAGAAAATTAGGGTAAAAATGATTAAAGCAAATCATGATGGCACGAAAGAGTTAACAAAAGATGAGCGAGTGGCGTTATATGGTGATTCCATTATTAAAGGTGTGCTGGATGATAGGATGCACAATGTATGTTTTTCAGGTGGTAAAATGAGTAGAGTGATTGAGGCATTGAATATGAGGAGGGAGCGAGCAAAGGAGTTGATGGTTTTAATAGGTACGAATGATTTGACATAAGATAAAGAGCACATCAGAATGGATATCAGGAGGCTGCTTAGAAGGATAAAAGAGAATAGTGTGACAGGAAAGGTAGTAAGCATGTTGCCTAGCTATGACTGTGGTGAAATGAGGTGGAGAGCAAGGATTATGAATGATATGTTGGCTGAAATGTGTGAAGAGAGGGGAGTAAGTTTGTTAATGTGTGGAATGAGTTTGAAGGAAGAAGTGAACTGTATGGGAGTGATGGACTGCATTTGAGTGGTTATGGAATGAGTCGCTTGGAGAGACTGCTGCTGGAAGGTAGAGAAGTGAGTAGAGAGAATGAATCAGATCAAATGGGAAGTGATGTGGAAGAGCAGGAGAGTATGACAGGGAGATTGAAGAGATTGATATGAATGGGGAAGTGAGTGGCATGAGTATACAAAATGAGAAAATGGGTGTGCAAGAGGAGCAGGGAAATGGGGAGGCTCAGGGTGAACAGAGGGTACACAGCATGAGAAAAGGTGGATGCTTCAAGAGGAGGTGAGCATGTGTAGTCAGGAAAGGAATGGGATGACCGGGGATCAAGAGGAAACGGTTGAAATTGAAAAGGGTTTTAAAATGAAGCAGCAGAAAGGGAAATGGCCCCAGTCGAGCATAGAGAGATCACATCGAGTGAGTGGTATCAGTGGAACTAGCTGCAGATCCAGAAATGTGCTGTTGTGTTTGTATTCAAATGCTAGAAGTATAAGAAACGAGGCAGATGAAATGGTTGCACTAATTGCGTCTGTTCACCCAAAGATTGTTGGAATAAGTGAGACATGGTTGGAAGAGGATGACATCCTGACAGGAATAGAGATGTAAGGGTATGATGTGTTTCGTGAGGATAGAAGGGGTAAAAAGGGAGGGGAGAGTGCTATTGATGATAGAGAAACAGTTACGTCCATACAAAGTAGAGATGCAAGAGTGAAATAGTGCCAGTGGTTTTGAGGCAGTATGGTGTGAGATAGAGGTGACTGGAATCAAATACTTGGTTGGATGTTGTTATAGACCAGGTAATCTGGATGGTGGTGATAGTGAAATGTATAGTCTAATTAGCCAAGCAAATAAGAAAAGAGTGATTATTATGGGTGATTTTAATTATGGCAATATAGACTGGAATGATGAGATAGCAACTGGAAGTAAAGAAAATGAGTTTCTTGAGTTTTTGAAGAATAACTACCTCAGTTAGTATGTAACAGAGGGCACATGAGGATTAAGGGTCTTGGATTTGGTCATCTCATCAGAGGATGTAATTATAAATGAGGTGTCAAATCATCCACCAATTGGTGAGAGTGACCATGAGGTGATTACCTGGGTGGTTGCCAGCAGTGCGAGTATCCCCTGTGAGAAAAGCGTATATGTGAAACTACAAGGGGGGGGGGGTTGATTATGAAGCGCTCAGGAGACAGCTTGCGGGTGTACCGTGGAATGAGGAGTTAGCTGGAAAAGAGATCAATGCAGCTTGGGGGAGTTTCAAAAACTATCTAGTAGATGCAATGTCTAAATGTATTCCAAGGGTTAGAAGGTTAAATAAGGTGTGAGATGGATGAATAAAGAGATTAAGCATGCGATACAGAGAAAAAAGGGCATTGTGGAGGCAGCATAAGAGAAGTGAAAATAACCAATTTCATGAGGTCTATAAAGACCAGGCAAGGAGGGTGACTTGGTTGGTGAGAGTAGCTAAAGAGAGGTATGACCAGCTGTTAGCTAATGAAGCCAAAAAGAATCCTAGGGAGTTCTTTCGATATGTAGACAGCAAAAGAAAGAATGATTATGGAAGGATGACATTGATTGGAGAAAATGGTATAAAGACAGCTGTTGCAGAATGTGTGGTGGAGATACTTAACGAGCAGTTCATAAAGATCTTTCAATCTTGTGAATGTGACTTCATGGAGAGATTGAGAGTAGTTGATGATGGGGAGGAGAGACTGACTGTAAGTGAGCAAGAGGCGTTTGGGAAGTTGAGTAAACTAGATGTGAATGAGGCTGTGGGACTTGATAATATATCACTGCTTATTCTGAAGGAATCTGCCAGAGAGTTAACACCTGCCTTGACATATTTTTTTAATACGAGTCTTGCACTTGGTGAAGTTCCTAAGGAGTGGAAGGAGATCAAAATTGTGCCACTTCATAAAGGAGGTGATTGAACTCAAGCATCAAACTATAGGCCTATCTGTGTGTTAGGTGTTGTGGTGAAGTTGTTGGAGAAGCTTGTGAGAACTAGGATCCAGAGTTGGGTTGACAACAATGGTATAATCTTGGATGGACAGCATGGATTTGCTAAAGGGAGGTCATGTTTTAGTAATCTACTTTCTTATTACAATAAAGTGACTGCTTCCTTTGACAGAGGAGAAGGATACACAGTAATATACTTGGATTTCGCAAAGGCTTTTGTTAGAGTACCTCATGATAAGTTGACAGTCAAACTAGAGCAGATGGGGTTGGATATTAGATTAGTGCATTGGATCAGAGACTGGCTATCTGATTGGTATCAACAAGTTGTGTATGGGGGGTGCGATAGCCAGGAAAAGGAAAGTCACTAGTGGAGTGCCTCAGGAGTCTTTTTTAGGACCATTACTATTTAACTTGTCTATTAATGATATTGGTGAAGATTTGGTTGGAGATAGTCAGTTGTTTGCAGATGATACAAAGTTGGGACGAACCATGAAGGGTAGAGAAGATGTTGTGGCCTTACAAGGACTTGAATAAATTGAGTGATTCGGCACAGAAATGGGGATTTGAGTTCAATGTTGTAAAATGTATGGTTTTAAAATTTGGAAAACAAAGATGGGATGCAAAATTTATTCTTGGTGAGGATGTATTGTTGGAGGTGGAGTAAATAAGAGATCTGGGGGGTGATAGTGAATAAGGATCTGAAATTTAGTGGATGCAGCCAAAATTGTGAAGACAACACAAAGGCTTCTGGGAATGATGCAGAGGACACTGATGTGTAGAAGTAGGGAGATTCTTGTTCCCTTGTATAAGGCTTTGATTAGGCCACACATAGACTATTGTGCCCACATTTGGTCACCAGGTTTTCAGAAGGATGAAGAGATGTTGGAAAGGGTCCAAAGGCAACTGACCAAAGTAGTTTCTAACCTCTGCAATGTCGAGTATGTGGAAAGATTGAGAAGATGTCATACCAGAGTCTGGTGGGCAGGAGGTAGAGGGGAGATATGATAGAGACCTGCAAGTTAGTAATGGGTTTAATAGGATCAATGATGGAGAAGTTTTCATCTCCAGCATGGAGAGGTCATCACTGGAAACTGTATGAAGAGGATGTGAGTAGGGTAGTGAGGAAGCAGGGTTTTTTTTTGTGCAGACTTGCAAATGATTGGAATGGCTTGCCTGAGAGTAAGGTGTCTGCAAGGTGTTTGAGTGTGTTTAAGACACGGTACGATGAGCTTTGTGTGTGGTAAAAGGACCTCCCAGATGAGTCTTTGACTCCATAAGGTCTTGGGGTAATAATAATAATAATAATAATAATAATAATAATAATAACTTTTAATATTCTGATATCGAAATTAAATTGTGATCATTATAAATGAGCAAATTTTGTGTATTCTCTCATTTATATTATTTCCTGATAATTATAAATCATTAACTTATGTGATATTTGGAAATTAATGTTTAAAAAACAGTGTCATTCTACAAAAGCAGTATCAGAATAAAATGTTTTGAATATCTGTAGATCAATCAGAAAGGTATAAAAAAAAAAATAAAAAAAAAATTCTGTGTGTGTGTGTGTGTGTATTTGGTTGTTGTTAGGGACTTTTTTAGTGTGTCTACCAGATGCGTGTTCTTTCCTTGTTTTCTCAATAATTTTTGTTAGCTTACAGCCTGTTACTCAAGCAGAAAGGAATATTAGCAAGTATATCTAAGACACAATTCATTTCTGAGATGGTAAGTAGTAGCATCAGTTTTGAAGTACTGATACTTTCCCATTTAGTGATAGTCACCTATTTTCTGCATGAAGACATGTCTAAACTACATGCAAAATCACTATCTTTGTAGCTAGAAAAATTTCTCTCATCACATCAGTAGAGTAAGGGCTACTTGAAAGGCGAAGGCTCCAACTTTTCTGCATTTCCAGAACTTTTCTTTTCCTTTTTTTTTACCCTATACAAACAAAATTCATGTATAAGTACTGTGTTGTACCTTATGCCATTCAAAAGCAGACTGAAATCTAAGCAGTATATTCCCCAAAAGAAAGCAAAGTATGGAGTAGGGTAAAAAAATAAAAGTTCTGGAGATGCAGAAAATTAGGGCCTTCACCTTTTAAGTAGCTCTTACTCTACTGATGTTCATAAGGGAAATTTTTTTTAGCTGTGAAGTTAGCGATTTTACTTGTAGTTTAGACATGCCTTTATTTGGAAGATGAGTGATCGTCACTAAACGCATACCAGCTTGTTCATATTTTCCATTCATAGGTAAGCCAGGAACTACTGAAGATTTTGACAGAGCAATATTTTAGGCATCTTCATCTGTTTCTAGACAATGATATTCTTTCCTTCATAGTGGAACAGACTTACCTTTATGCTTGCCAACATCGGGAAATTGAGTACAGTCCACATTTTCACAGTACACTTTGGAGTCCAATAGATATCAACATACCACTTACATTTATAATGCTCTTGATTGTGCACAGTATTATAAAAAAGCCCACTCTCAAAATGTATTTCTACATGTATGGGCTGTCGAATGGATTCTGAACATGTCAGTGTTTCATGATGTTATGACTGAAAAACAATTCAGTCTCATTTTGAAGTATTTGTATCTTTATAATGAGGAATATGATCAGGCAACACATCCTTGCTCAGTCCTCAACAAAATTTATGATTTTCTGATGAAAATTAGTCAGAAATTTAGATCACATTCCTGAGAGAGATGTGAATATCAGTGAAAGTCTTATGCCATTAAAAGGCAGATTGAAATGTAAGTGGTTCATTCCCCAAATGAGAGCAAATTCTGGATTAATTTATGCTTTGCAAAGCTCAAAGAGGATAACTTTGGGATTTCAAACCTTTTTTCAAAGACTGTACTCAAACATGATAAATATTCGGATTTTCCCTTGTCAATGCTGTAGTAATGGAATTACTAGACCCCTTGCTGGGGAAAGGTTATTGAGTTACAATGGATAACTACTATATGTGTCTTAAACTCGATGATTTGTATTTACAGCATCATACAGATTGTTATTGTGCCTAAATGCAAAAAGGAGAGCATCCTCCAGATCTGGCATCAGGAAAACTGTCAAAAGTTGAAATCTGGGAAAGTCTTTGCACTACGTTGGAAAGACAAAAAAAAAAAAAGATGTTTTTCTGCTGTCGTCTCTGCACAACCCATCAATGGAATCCGGGGAGAAGTATGATTTCAAGAAAGACAAACCCATTGCTGTGTGTGCATATACTGATGCTATTGGAAGAGTCTACAGGTGCGATCAGTAGCTATCATTTTGCTATGTAATGAGGAAACAGTGTAAAAATATTACAAAAAAAGTGTTTGGACATATTTTGGATTTTATTATTTGAACAGTTTCCTCCTGTACAAAAAAAAAATATGTCTACCATACATATCTAGATTACAGAGTAGAAATTGCAAAAGCATTGCTACAAGTTTATGGTCCTTCTTCAGCAAGCAGGAAAACAGGCAATCCTTTGACTTCTGTAGTTGAACTCTGCTAACTCTAACTATTTCTTGGAAACTTTACCACCCACAAAAATAAATAAATAAACACTGCACGCAAATGTTATGTCTGCTTAAAAAAATCAGAAAGGAGATCAGAATGTAAAATGGCTTTGTGCGTTCATCCTTGTTTTAAGTTGTTCTAAAAACACATGATCAGCTGCTTCCACTACAAGATTAGAATGTTACTCAGGAGAAGAAAAATTAGTCAATTAATTATCCTTGAATATCCTTGTCAGAACATCAGTGTGAGGTCTGCTGTAGATGTTGCACAACCAAAAATATCCAAAGACATAATATGAAACTACATGAAAATGTCAGATATGAATATACAGGGCAGCCATAAAATAACTTTCCCTCTTTGGAGGCATCTGTAGCTAAAACCAATAAACGGAATGAGACCAAATTTTATATTGAGACTTTTGAAGACATGGGGAGATGATTTCTGCGAAAAAAAAAGGTTGCCGATAGGGGAAGTTTTGGTGCCGGCAGAGCCGAAAACAAGCGGATAATTACATTAAAGGCAGATAAGATGGAATAATAACATTTTGATGTTATTATTCCATTATTCCAGCTGGATATGTGGCGCATGACAATGATGATGATGATAATAATAATAATAATAATTAAACTAAAACAACAACTTGCAAGAGACACAGAAATTGAATTTTCCTGTGAGTTCAATGTAATGATTGAACTCACAGGAAATAATGTTTTATTCATCACAATCAGGGTCCCCTGGACCACTTACACGATTTTCAATGTGCTGACCTTTCTTGTGTACAACAAATTGCATCTGTGTGCAACATGCTCTACAGCTGAGCGTAAGGAGTTGGATTGGATGTTAATAACAGCCTGTTTTATGTTCTCTTTCAAGACATGCAAGTTGGGAATGCCACCAACATACACAACAGATTTCAAATAGCCCCACAGCCAAAAGTCACATATCCAGCTAGAATGAATGATGCGGCTGTCATTTACACCATCGAAATGTTATTATTCCATTTTATCTGCCTTTAATGTAATTATCCGCTTGTTTTCGGCTCCTCCAGCACCAAAATTTCCTCTATCAGTAACTTTTTGGTACTAAATCTTTTTTTTTCACAGAAATCATCTCCCCATGCCTTCAAAAGTCTCAATATAAAATTTGGTCTCATTCCGTTTATTGGTTTTAGTTACAGATGTCTCCAAAGAGGGAAAGTTATTTTATGGCCACCCTGTATATTGGATCTGGACATGAATGCAAAGTTGATGATGATGAGGCAAGAGATGAACTACATTAAAAATGAAAAGAATTACAGACATACATGAAAGAGTGAAAAAGAGTAGAAGGAAAGATGGCCAAGCAAAAGATGTAATGAATGATTCGAGAGTGGTTCTCTATGGAGATTCTATTATTAGAGGTGTGGTGAATGAGAAAGTGCATAAGGTTTGTTTTTCTGGTGGTAGAATGGCAAGAATGATTGAAGCATTGGACATGAGGAATAAGAGAGCACAAGAGTTGGTGGTTGTAGACAAACAATTTGGATGGGAACAAGGAAAATGCCAGATTGGATATAAGGAGAGTAAAAGATCACAGTGTGTAGGAAAGGTCATCAGTGTGTTGCCAAGGTATGATAGTGATGAATTGAGGAGGCGAACAAGGATTATGAATGATATGTTATCGCAGTTATGTGAGGAGAATGGAGTGCATTTTGTGAATGCATGGGAGGAATTTGAGGGATGGATGGAACTGTATAAAGAAGATGGGCTGCATTTAAATGGTTTTGGTGTGAGTTGGCTGGAGAGATTGTTACTGGCAGGAGAGGTAGTGACTGTAATGAATAGATCTGAGGTGGTGCGAGGTGATATGAAAGAGTAAAAAAGCAGGGTAGGGAGAGGTGTTTGCTCACTTGCAAATGGAGGGGTAAATATCATGAATGAAGTAAATGAGAGAGTGGAAACACAACACAAACAGGGAAACGGGGGGGGGGGGGGAGTCAGGGTGGATGGGGAGACACTTTATGAAACATGCAGATGCTGGATTCAGAGGTGAATGTGTGAGCGGGCAAACACACGAGATGACCTGGAATGGGTGGGGGAGAGTTTGAGTGTGGGGAAAGTTGTAGAATTGGTGGTAATATAGAGGAAGTGACTGGGGAAGGTATTGAAGAATCACATCGGAGAAGTGACGTTCGTAGGACTCATCGAAGCAGTAATGATTTCTTATGTTTATATACTAATGCTAGAAGTATTCGAAATAAGAGGAACAAAATTGTTGCTTTGCTTGTGCTTATTTGCCCCAAAATTGTTGGTATAAGCGGCACGTGGTTGGATGACAATGACATCCTGACAGGAATAGAGAAGGATATGATATTTTTCATGAAGACAGACAGGGAAGAAAGGGAGAAGGAGTACTGTTGATGGTAGCAGATGAGTTGTGCCCATCTAAGGTGGATTTGCAAGGTGCAAATAGTGGCCACGGTTTTGAGGCAGTATGGTGTGAGGTAGAAGTAAACAGAATGGAATATTTAGTTGGGTATTGCTATAGACCTGGTAATATGGAGGGTAATGAGAAGGAAATGTATAGGCAAATTGGTCTAGCTAGCAAGAAACGAGTGATCATTATGGGCAACTTTAATTATGGTAATATAGACTGGAATCAAGAGACTGCATCTGGGGATGAAGAAAATGAATTTTTGAAGTTTTTGAAAGGCAGTACGTAATGGATGGTACACGAGGATCAAGAGTATTGGATTTGATCATCTCATCATATGATATTATTATAAATGAGGTGTCAAATCTTCCACAGTTGGTGAGAGTGACCACGAGGTGATCACTTGCTGGGTGACCAGTCATTCGAAGACGTCTGATAGAAAGGGATATACGTGGAATTATAAGACTGGTAATTATGAAAAGCTCAAGAAACAGCTTGCGATAATAAATTGGAAAGAGGAACTGGATGGAAGGATATCAATGCTGCTTGGGCCCTACTCAAGAACTATTTAGTGGAGGCAATATCACAATGTATTCCAAAGGTTAAATAGAGCAGGAGTGAAATGGATGAATCAAGAGATAAGGTATGCAATCTGGAAGAAGAAGAAGGTGTTATGGAAGAAACACAAGATGAGTAGTTATAACAACCACTTGCATGAGAAGTACAAAGAGCAGGCGAGGAAGGTGACTCGCTTGATAAGGGTGGCAAAAGTGCAGTATGAGCTGCAGTTAGCTAAAGCAGCCAAAAAAAATCCTAAGGAGTTTTTTTGATATGTGGCCAGTAGAAGAAAGAATGATTATGGTAGGATGGGATTGATTGGTGAAAACGGAGGAATGATAACCCGCTGCAGAGGATATAGTTGAGATGTTTAATGAGCAATTTCTAAAGGTATTTCAGTCTTGTGAATGTGGCATCGTGCAGAACTTGAAAACAGTGGGAAGGAAGGAAGAGGAGGAACTGTTAGTAAGTGAACAGAAGGTATATGAGAAATTGAATAGACTTGATGTAAATAAAGCTGTGGGACTTGATGCTATTTCACCACATGTTTTGAGGGAGTGTTCCAGAGAGTTAACAACAGCTTTTGCATATCTTTTTAACACGAGTCTCTCACTAGGTCAAGTTCTTAAAGAGTGGAAAGAGAGTAAAATTGTTCCAATTCATAAGGGAGGTGATAAGGGTAGGACTTTGAATTATAGACTGATCTGTGTGTCTGGAGTGGTAGTTAAGGTATTAGAGAAGTTAGTTAGGACTAAGATTCAGAATTGGATTGACAACAGAAAAATACTTTTTGGTGGCCAGCATGGATTTACTAAAGGAAGATCGTGCTTTAGCAATCTGCTTACTTTTTATAATAAAGTGACAAATGCGTTGGATAAGAGTGTTGCATATACAGTGGTATATTTAGATTTTGCAAAGGCAGTTGCTAAATTGCCACATGACAGGTTGGTAACTAAATTGGAACGAATGGGGCTGAACAGTTTGCTGGATTGAAGATTGGCTGTCTGATAGGTATCTGCAAGTTGTCTATTTAGGAGCTATATCCCAGAAGAGGAAAGTTACTAGTGGTGTACCCCAAGGTTCTGTTTTGGGTCCACTGCTGTTTAATTTGTATGTAAATGATATTTGGAGAGGTCTGAATGGTGATATGCAGTTGTTTGCAGATGATGCAAATTTGGGGAGATCTATCAGGAGTAGAGCAGATGCTGTAGCTTTGCAAGAGGACTTGAATACACTGGCTGAATGGGTAAATGAGTGGGGATATCAATTCAATGTTGGAAAGTGTAAGGTTTTGAAATTTGGGAAGCAGAAATGGGATGTAGAGGACACAGTCGGTGGAAATATCTTGGAAGTGGTAGAGGAGATGAGAGATTTGGGAGTGATCGTAGACAAGGACCTAAAATTTCAGGGACATGTTACTGAAATTCTGAGGACAACACAGCGGACAATGGGAATGATGCAGAGGTCACTGACTCGTAGAAGTAAGGATGTTATGGTTCCTTTATACAATGCTGTGATCAGGCCACATATGGATTACTGTGCACAGATTTGATCACCTGGTTTTCAAAAGATGAAGATGTGTTGGAAAAAGTTCAGAGACGATACTAAGGTGGTTTCTGGTCTCTGGAATGTTGAGTATGAAGACAGATCGATAAGATTCAGTTTGCAGAAATTGGTGGATAGGAGGAGAGGAGATATGATTGAGACATATAAGCTGTTAAGAGGTTATTACCAGATTAATGTCGGGGAGGTTTTGCACAGAATGGGTGAAGATAGGAAGAGAACAAGAGCTCATCCCTGGAAGCTGTATAAGGAGGGTGTGATCAAGGGAGTGAGGAGCAGGTTTTTTGCATGGAGAATGGTGAGTGATTGGAATGCATTGCCCAAGAGTGTGGTGAATTTACAGAGACAGTAAATATATTTAAGGCATGGTATGATAAACTGTGTGTACAATAGTGGACCTCCCACGATGAGTCTTTGACTCCAGGGAGGTTTTTTATAATAATAATAATAAATTTTAAACAGTATGAAAACAAAAATATTCTCTTTCAGGCAAAGAAGACAGTCCTTTTCTGGATTATAAGTATCGATAGAGAGATAGCTGAGTGTAACAATTCCAGTTCTTCTTGAACAGGAATTTGTTTAAGTTATTTTTATAACACACAAAATAATATATTGTTCCTCTCGAAATAGCTAATGGTACCTTTTTTTTTTTTTTTTTTTTTTTTTGAGGGAATAAAATAAAAATAGGGAGGATCATCAGGACACATGCTCTCTAGGTGCAAACAGTTTTTTTTTATGACAAAAGTTTGGAAATCTATAAAACGTTAATGCTATATGTAATTAACATGAGAGATAAGACTAAACATGTCTTTTTTTCAAACCTCCAATAAAATGGGTGATGGCCTTGCACTATGCTATTTACAGAACCAAATTCATCTGCCCACCTAAATATTTTCATAAGGATTCATGCCAGTATTGAAGATTCTAATCTCTACAGTTGACTACCTCTCCAGTTGACTACCCAAGCTTAGTTGTCTCAATCAGAAAATTGATTGAATAGACTAAGGCTGTGATTTTGTTTCAATTGGAATTATGACAGAAACAACTATGAGGAAAGTGCATTGTGTGTTTAGTATGAGACTGTCTAACTTATTTTCAGTTGAAAAGCCCTGATGAAGGTTCTCATAGTACTAGATAGGTTTCAAAACCCAGGGTTTCTAACTGAAGAAAACTGTTGCACACTCTCCTCACATCTACTTTAGAGCCATATACTATGGACAACATAGCTCATATCTGGGAAATGGATGCTTGCCGGCAAATTTGTTTGTTTTGTATGGGGAAGAGCCCTAATTTCTAAAATGGAATGAAACTGGGATAATTTTTCTATTGTTTCAGAAATCTCATGGTCACAGTTCTTACAAAGCAAAGTTTTCTGGATGGGCTATGAAATCCTCAATTTTCCACAACTAGCAAATGCAAAAGTAACACTTGGAAAAGTTTCCACTGTTCGTCCTATAACATGCCACGCTTCAAGTTTTGAAAACAAGAAGACCATTGTTTTCAAGAAAACCATGTTACTTGAAAACAAGAAACATGGTTACTTTCAGAATATAGAACATAGAAAATAGCATTATTATAATTATTATTGTTGTTGCTAGAAGTAATAGTAATATTGTACTAAATGTGGGATACAGGGAATTTTTCGTGTACATATCAATTTATATCAGAAAACTTATTGTGTTATCATAATGTAAACTGTATTCTACAGTAACAGCATAGTGATGATAACAATGCAATGCAATGCAATGCAATGCAATTTCATTCACTCAGGAAGAATGAATAAAATAAGATTAACTATTACTGTTATAATCAAATTTTTATTTCTAATGGGAAAGAAAGAAAAATGGTTACTGTTAGAATGTTCAATTTTCCAAATACCTATAGAGTAATCATCAACAGAAGATGCTCATGTTATCTCATAATACTCAAATTTTAGCAAGGTACATTAGCGGCTTAACTACTGTCTGGAGCGGTTGAATTTGCGGTTGCGGTTTGGATTTACACAGATTGTTATACTTTTTGATATGTTTACTTTTTTATTTTTTGAAATTCTTTTTGTGCAGAAGCTTCTGAGATGCCAGAGAGAATGGACCAAAGCGCAGGGTTAGGTACAGCGAAGAGCTCTGATTGTAAGGAGCCAATGGTGGCATTTATCTGTGTAAATCCAAACTGCAACCGCAAATTCAACTGCTCCAGACAGTAATTAATCTACCTTCCAAAAGGTTCACTGACGATGCCGTCAGTGCCCTTAGCCTCGGCCACAATTTCGTGGTCGCTCTGAAAGAAGTGACGGTGCTAGATGTAATGTATAATATCGAATGCGGGATCTGTCGCTTAGTGCTGGAGATAGCAAATAACATCACACTTGATGTTGCCAACATCCTCGCCCAGTCTTTGCCTCCAAAAAGTAATTTATCATCCTGCCAACACACTGCTCTGAAGAAATTATGGAAAGAAAAAAGTATCGTAATCACCAGAGCAGATAAGGGTAATGCCACGAAATATAATTAAAAAATGTAGATTATCCTCCGAGATCGCTCTCCCTACATCCCACTAGAACACGACCCCACAAAAACACAAGTTAAAAAATTAAAAACTTACTTAAAAAAGTATCTTTCTGGCCTCCGGACATTACGAAAAAACTCTAAACCTTTCTGTTCCTGTTCCCCCCGAATGT
This sequence comes from Typopeltis vanoorti, assembly GCF_054136105.1. Classification (NCBI taxonomy): domain Eukaryota; kingdom Metazoa; phylum Arthropoda; class Arachnida; order Uropygi; family Thelyphonidae; genus Typopeltis; species Typopeltis vanoorti. Next base: position 59,531,965 of record NC_143550.1, on the reverse strand, counting down.
ACGGTTTACCAAAAATCCACAAACCCAATTCCCCACTAAGACCTATAGTAGATGCCACTAATACACCTTGCTACAAACTGTCAAAACAGCTGGCCAACTCTCTGACCTCGCTTAAATGGACTTTCCACATCCTATATAGAAAACTCTATCTATTTTAAAACCCTAATAGAAAATCTAACTTTAAATAACGCAGACATATTGGTAAGTGTTGACATTTCCTCACTGTTTACCAATATTCCCTTAATTGATACCTTAACACTCTTGGAAAACGTTTTTCCTTCTGACATCTTAGATCTCTTTTCCTTTGCCATCAATTCTGGTGATTTCTCTTGGAAGAACAAAATCTACAAGCAGATAGAAGGAACCGCAATGGGTTCCCCCCCCCCCTTGCCAATTTTTATATGGGAAATTTTGAAACGAGCCATAGACTCAGCCCCTCTCAAACCTTCTATCTGGCTAAGATATGTAGATGATGTGTTCTCTATTTGGACTCATGGTCCAGACACATTAGACTCCTTCCTCAGTCACCTCAACAGCCTACATCCAAGAATCCAGTTTACGATGGAAAAGGAAAAGAACAATTGTTTACCCTTCCTAGACACCTTAGTTACACACCTTCCTAACGGTACACTTTCCTTCACTGTATATAGAAAATCTACGCACACACAGGCAGATACATTCACAAACTCTCCCACTACCACCACCCCGCTCAACAATATGGTATTATTAAAACTCTAACCAAGATAGCCCCACAATCTTTGTTCCAGTGGAACCACGCTTACAACTGAGCTTGACCACATACACAACACTTTCCTCTCCAATGGCTACAGCAATCACAGTAGTAAAAAAATAATCAGTTCCTCCACCATTCCCTGGTTTTCTCTTCAGAAAGAGTTTAGAAATGCCATCACCATATCCGACATCTGTGGCACATCTGAAAAAATAGCCAAGATTTTAAAAAAAGTACAACCTACACACACAGCATTTAAGCCTGCAAACTTGCTACCCATATCCATTCTACAAAAGATCAGCTCCCTCCTCTCTTAGTGCCTGGAATTTATAAGGTACCCTGTTCCTGTAAGCTGCCGTACTTTGGACAGACAGGCAGATCAGCAACCATCCGCCTAGAGGAACACAAGTCATACATCTGCAACCACGACTATGGTCAGTCAGGCCTGGCTGATCATGTCTTGGATACAACCCACAGGATCTCATGGGAAAAAAACTACCATGCTCCACCACAGCAAATTCAAAAAAGAGAGACTATTTTTAGAATCAGCAGCAGCTCTCAGAAATCAACCAAATCTTAAATATGGTTGCATTAAGCTTCCTAAGATTTGGAAAACACATCATCTGAGATCTCACCTTACATTCCAGGCCACCTACAACCACCTTTAGAGGGCGCTCCACCTAGATAGGACTTTAGAGTCACCCATGTGGTTGGGCTTCGTATTGTGTGGTATTTGTGTATATGTTACATTAGTTTTTTTGTAATCCCTGAAGATGTCTCAGTGACTGAGACGAAATATAATAAGTATTAAATTCTGTTTTAATCCTTTCTGAGTGATGTATACAATCCATTAAGCCTTCAACATGATGTCTTCACAGCACTTAAGCCTCTACACATGGATTCTTTTCTTTCTCGATAGCAGTAGGAGTAATCTAAGCCTTTAGCTTTTCTTCCAGCTGAGAGGATTATTATAGATTATTTCTGATAGATTATTCAGAAATAGCAACCAACAGCAGTAGAAGTAGTAATATTTAGAATTTTTTAAGAAAAAGAAACACAAATAACACTACCGAACTTTCTTTTTTTGTGGGATGTATATAAACAGTTTTACATGGCAAAAATATTGCATAATATTTCTGAAACTTAAAATAATTTCAGCAGATAGCTGATTTTAGATTGCAAAGAAATAGTACAAGATTACAAGCTTTGATCGTACTATATTATTGCCTTATTTCTTTTGTTAAAATGGTAAAATGAAGTAATAGATTTTGAATACTGTCTGTGAAAACTTTCTAACCAGTAGAAATTTAGAGTAGTTATGTAATTGAGTTCCAAGAGATGAGAAGGGGGAAGCATTAGCAAATCTTCAAAATGAGCATACATTTTGATCATTCTGTATTCCTTTATATTATATTTTCAACATATCTACAGTGGTTACACACTGGATATTATAGTAATGCGCATTCTACAAAAAAAAAAAAAAAAAAAAAAAAAAAACTGTTGCAATTTTAAGCAGAAGACAAAGGCAGAGTCCCTGAAATATCATTGGATATAAATTTTTGATACTAAAAAATATTCACAATTGGAAACCAAGTAATGCAGTTTAACATCATTTGTTCATAAAAACAAACGAAAAAAAAATTGTTTCTGAAACTGAAATGTCACAATCTGTATAATAGTATTTTGTAAGGAAAGAAAGCAAAAGTTCATATTTATTTCAATAAATGTTATTTGAAAAATATAAATATTTGACATAATATTTTCAGTGCAAATAAACATTTGAAAATTCAAGGAAAAAAATTGCTTTTATATCGTCAGTAAAGTGTTGTCTTGTTCCATTGTATTGATTTGAAGAATAAAAGACAACAAATTACTACTACTAAATAGATTCATTACATAGACTGATCTGTGTCATTTCAGGATTAATTATTTATTTTCGCACATGTGAAATTCGTTTTTATTTTTGCCAAAAGATACAATAAATAAATTGTGCAGCAATAAAAGGTCATATATTGTAGGACATTAAAGGAAATTACAAGTAACACAGGGCGTGTAAAGACAAGTGACACAAAGGTCGCTCCACAACAGTTAATCCACTAATGCTCTAAAGTTGCCATTAAGGGATTAATGTGGAGGAGGTTAATTACATGCCTTTTGAAAAATTTTGAAAGTTTTGATCTATGAAAAAATGCTAGGGTGGTCTGTCTATTTCTTTCACCTTGGCTGGTAGGGAAGTCACCAACCTGGCTAGCCGAATGGTTAGTGTATCTGCTCCCCAGCCAAAAGGCTGCTGGTTTGAATCCCACCGTGGGCATGGATGTTTGTGATTGTCTGTGGAAATACTAGTGGTGGTAGTGGTTGGCAATAGATGATGTTGGTGTAGTTATTATTATTATTATTACGGGCAACTCCAAGGAGTCCATTGACTCATCGAGGGAAGCTCTAACATCATGTCAAGAACAACTATTCAACATTCACACAGTATCTATCATACCTCGCCTTGAACTCATTTACAGTCATGGCACCCACAACAGACTCTGGCAGCTTATTCCACTCATTCACCACTCTCCAAGTAAAAAACCTAGCTCTAACACTGCTGCTAACCACGCTCTTGCCCAGCTTCCATGTATGGCCAATAGTCCTCCCATCACCAATCCTATTCTCAAAAATATCTTCTGAATTAATCTTATAGAAACCCTTCAGTAATTTGAATGTCTCAATCATATCACCCCTTTTCTGCCTATCAACCAATTTCTGCAACCCACAAATCTTCAAGCTGTTCTCATAAGGTTCATTCCATAGACCTGCTATCTTCTTGGTCACTCGTCTCTGGATCCTCTCCACCTCCTCCCCATCCATAAGAAACCCTGGCGCCCATATCTGGGCACAGTAGTCTAGATGGGGTCTTATCAAGGCTCGATATTATTATTATTATTAAACAAGACCTCATGGAGTCAAAGACTCATCTAGGAGGTCCTTTTATCTCACACACATCTCATCATACCGGGTCTTAAACACATTCAAACTCCTTGCAGACACCACACTCTCAGGCAAGGCATTCCAATCATTCACAACTCTGCACAAAAAAAACCTGCCTCTCATTCCCCTACTCACACCCTCTTTATACAGTTTCCAGGGATGACCTCTGGTTCTCCCCTGATCTCCCACTATTCGCTGTAGAACTTCTCCACCATTGATCCTATAACAACCCCTTACCAACTTGTAGGTCTCTATCATATCTCCCCTCTTCCTTCTCTCCACTAGACTCTGCAAATTACATCTTTTCAATCTTTCCTCATACTCGACATTCTAGAGGTCAGAAACTACCTTAGTCAGTCGCCTTTGGACCCTTTCCAACATCTCTTCATCCTTCTGAAAACCAGGTGACCAAATCTGGGCACAATAGTCCATGTGTGGCCTAATCAAAGCCTTATACAATGGAACAAGAATCTCCCTACTTCTACACGTCAGTGTCCTCCTCATCATTCCCAGAAGTCTTTGTGTTGTCTTCACAATTTTGGCGATGTGTCCCCTAAATTTTAGATCCTTATCCACTATCACTCCCAGATCTCTTATTTCCTATACTTCCAACAATATATTCTCACCAAGCATAAATTCTGCATCCCATCTTTGTTTTCCAAATTTTAAAACCTTACATTTTGCAACATTGAACTCACATCCCCATTTGCTTGCCCAATCACTCAATTTATTCAAGTCTTCTTGCAAGGCCACAACATCTTCACTACTCTTTATGGTTCGTCCCAACTTTGCATCATCTGCAAACAACTGAATATCTCCATCCAAATCTTTGCCAATATCATTAATATACAAGTTAAATAGTAATGGCCCTAAAACAGATATCTGAGGCACTCCACTAGTGACTTTCCTTTTCCTGGATATTGCACCCCCATACACAACTTGTTGATACCTATCAGATAGCCAGTCTCCAATCCAATGCACTAATCTAATATCCAACCCCATCTGCTCTAGTTTGACTGTCAACTTATCATGAGGTACTCTATCAAAAGCTTTTGCGAAATCCAAGTATATTACTGTGTATCCTTCTCCTTTGTCCAAGGAAGCAGTCACTTTATTGTAATAAGTAAGTAGATTACTAAAACACAACCTCCCTTTAGCAAATCCATGCTGTCCATCAAAGATTATACCATTGTTGTCAACCCAACTCTGGATCCTAGTTCTCACAAGCTTCTCCAACAACTTAACCACAACACCTGACACACAGATAGGCCTATAGTTTGATGCTTGAGTTCCATCACCTCCTTTATGAAGTGGCACAATCTTGCCCTCCTTCCACTCTTTAGGGACTTGACCAAGTGCAAGACTCGTATTAAAAAAATATGTCAAGGCAGGTGTCAACTCTCTGACACATTCCTTCAGAATACGCGGTGATATATTATCAAGTCCCACACCCTTATTTACATCTAGTTTACTCAACTCCCCAAACACCTCTTGCTCACTTACAGTCAGTCTCTCCTCCCCATCATCAACTGCTCTCAATCTCTCCATGAAGTCACATTCACAAGATTGAAAGATCTTTATGAACTGCTCATTAAGTATCTCCACCACACATTCTGCAACAGCTGTCTTTATACCATTTCCTCCAATCAATGTCATCCTTCCATAATCATTCTTTCTTTTACTGGCTACATATCGAAAAAACTCCCTAGGATTCTTTTTAGCTTCATTAGCTAACTGCTGTTCATACCTCTCTTTAGCTACTCTCACCAACCAAGTCACTCTCCTTGCCTGGTCTTTGTAGAACTCATGAAATTGGTTACTTCCACTTCTCTTATGCTGCCTCCACAATGCCCTTTTTCTCTGTATTGCATGCTTAATCTCTTTATTCATCCATCTCACACCTAACTTATTTAAACTTCTCACCCGTGGTATACATTTAGACATTGCATCCAGTAAATATTTTTTGAAAATCCCCCAAGCTGCATTGATCTCTTTTCCAGCTAACTCCTCATTCCATGCTACACCTGCAAGCTGTCTCCTGAGCTCTTCATAATCACCCCCCTTGTAGTTCCACATATACCCTTTTTTCACAGGGGTCCTTGCACTGCTGGCAACCACCCAAGTAATCACCTCATGTTCACTTTCACCAATTGGTGGATGATTTGATACCTCATTGATAATTACATCCTCCGATGAGATGACCAAATCCAAGACCCTTAATCCTCTTGTGCCCTCTGTTACATACTGTCTGAGGTAGTTATCCCTCAGATATAGAGGAACAATAACCTGTTTGTCTCTGCTTGTTAAAGTATTTTTCAGCAACCAAGTGATTTGATGAGCTGATTTAGCCACTTTTGCAATGTGCCCCTAAACTTCAACTCCCTATCCACCAACACTCCCAAATCCCTGGCCTCATCAATCTCCTGGAGTACTGTTCCATCAATGTGATATACTGCTACTAATCTTTTCACCCCAAAATTCATAACCTTACATTTTACCACATTAAATTGACATCCATTCTCTTTAGCCCAGTCCTCCAAACTATCCACATCATCCTGCAAAATTTTGACATCCTGTGCACTCACTATTGCTCTACACAACTTTGCATCATCAGCAAACAAACGAACAGTTCCTCTCAGATCCTTTTTTATATCGTTAATGAACAAATTGAACAGTAGTGGTCCAAGAACAGAACTCTGTGGCACACCACTAGTCACATGCTGTCTTTTGGACTCTAGCCCCTGAATAAACTACTCTCTGATATCTCTCCATCAATCACCCTCCTATCCATCTCACCAACCCTATATGCATCCCCATATGCTGCAGTTTACTGATTAGAATTCCATGTGGTATCCTGTCAAAGGCCTTAGTAAGGTCCAGTAGAATCACTGTAAACCCATTACCCTTATCCAGTTCAGCCGTAAATGTGTTATAGAACTTGAGCAAGTTACTGAGGCATGATCTACCCTTGACAAAACCATGCTGTCCCCCATACAGTATCCCATTTTCATCTATCCAATCCTGTATTTCCCTCCTGACTATTTTCTCCAAGACCTTGACAACGATTCCTGATATGCTGATCGGTCGGTAATTTACAACAGCAGTCTTGGAACCTCCTTTATGCAGTGGAACTATTTTCTCCCTCTTTCCACCCCCTCGGGACTAACCCAGACCTGAGACTCAAATTAAACAAAATGGACAAGGGCACTGACAATTCTTTAGCCGCTTCACGTAAGACCCGTGCTGGTATACCATCCAATCCCACAGATGTATTCACATTAAGGTTTTGTAATATACTATTCACCTCTACTTCATTCACCACAATTCCCATATAAACTGATGGTTCCTTCATTCCTTTCATGTCACCACCTAGATGATATACTCTTGCAAAGTGATCACTCAGTAATTCCACCATATCAACTGATTTAGTGACCTCTCTACCATCGGCATTCCTTAAAATCATTCTGCCGTATACAGTTTTTCTCTTGCAGCATATTGAAAAAACTGTTTGGGATTCTCTTTAGCTTGCATGGCTAATTTCCTTTCATAATCCCCTTTTGCTTTTCTTACCATGCTCGTCACTCTTCTAGCCTGCACTTTATACTGTTCGTGAGCCTGTAGGTCACTTTTCTCCTTAAATTCCCTCCACAGTTGTTTCTTTTTTTGCAGCTCGAGCTTAATGGTGTTATTCATCCATTTAACCCCTACTTGATTTATTATTCGAACTCTAGGTATACAGTCAGCCATTGCCTCCTGCAAAAGTTGCGGTCAGTTGATGGATTATGAGTGGTGGAGACAGAGTTGTAGAGTAGATGCTCTCCCTCGATGAGTCTTTGGACTCCCTGGAGGTACAAATAATAATAATAATAATACTCCATTAAACCTCCAGCATGATGTCCTCCCATCACTTAAGCCTTAACACATAGATACAATGTACTTAACAATGTGCACCACGACTTATGGTCAATCACACCAAAATTAATTATTCCTAATGGAATCTCAACTGGCTACCTTGATAACCATTTTAATCTCAGTTACCAAACTATACTTTACAAAATTCCTTCCACCACAAGAATGGTGCAGGTGTATTTATGGGAACTTACATTCCTTGTCAGAGAATGGAAAACCTTGAATCTCTCCATCTGATATACTTTAGTTGAAAGTTTACCTACCAGACTGTTCTATCATCTGTCTCTATTGCTTTTCAAAAACTGTGATAACTACTGTGACTTCTTTGACACTACCTATCTCTAAAAAGCAAAAAAACCTGATTTTCTGCAGTCAAAATACCCAAATTTTAGGTCATCTTCCTTGGGGACTTCAACTTCACAGTTCAAACTGGCTTCCCTTTCTCTAATTCCATTGATCAAGAAGACAGGTATGCCAAGGCATTTCATTAGCATTGAACTAACACAGTTTCTCCATCTTTCCCAACAGAATACTGACAGTCTTCACCATTTTGCAAATACCTTTAACTTCTTAACAAGCTCTCCTTCTAGATACATTATAGATGTTGCTTTTTCCTCTTGGTGACTCAGACCACAACCTCATTGAAGTTTTCTTCATTATGGAACAACATCCACCCAACTTTCTCAATCTATATAACCTGCAACAACTGCAAAACAACAACCTCAATCCAGTTTTGAAAAGACTAAATGTGCAGGCTTGCCTCCTGTTCAAATGGCAGTTAAACCTCTGGTCCCTTGCCAGGGCAGTTGGGCTTAACTTTTGCCCATCCATGTTTTAACACTTTCTTTCACATCCATTTGTTACTTATAATATTGTAACACATACAGACAAGACTGACTTACTGGCATCACCCTTTAAAAGTATCCCCACTTTAGCACCAGCATGGAAATAGGCCTATATTCATCCCACTCCCAAAAAAAAAAAAAAAAAACGAGAGACAAAAGTCAGCCAATTGACTACCATTTAATTGTTCTTGCTCTTCGTTCTCACTTACACATTTTTGAGTTGCACAATGAAAACTCCCTGTAATTACTTGATGCTCTTCAGAAGAAGATAGTCAGATTAATTGTTGACTTCTCACTATAGAGTCACTCAAATCACTCATAGATATTCAGTTTCTTCTGTATGTCGTATATGCTTCTACTTTCACGGACATTGTTCTGTTGAACTGGCCACCATCATTCCTCCTCTTTCTTCCAAGACTGCAATAACAAGAGCAGCTGCTTTTTTTTTTTATGTGACTGTCACTTGTGAAAGGTTTTTTTGTAAACAGATAGTACATTGTACCATTGGTTGGCTAAGAATTTTTTTTCAATTTTTATTTATTTTTTTACATAGTCTCAAAATCCTGCTCAAGAGACCAAATATGGAAATTTTGGAGCAAGAAGGTAGTTTCACACTGGGCAGTGAAATTCATCTTCCATCTAAAGACAATCACAAACATCCATACCTCTGTGGAATTTGAATGTGTACTCTATTGGATTGGAGAGCTAGAAGCTAGTTTGTTACAGTGGAAGACTGCTATAGTGGATAGTTTGCTTGAGTGAATTTCCTTTAGCATAGTATTGTGCCTTGGCTGGAACTTTTCAGTAGTTTGTTATAATGGTGTTTTCTGTAGTGTCATAGGTGGCTGTAGTTTCCTGCATTCACTTTTGGACTATTCACTGTGGAGCGTGCATGCTCTTCATGTAGCTCATGCACTCAATTAGCAGCAGGGTCGATGGCTAGAGGTTGCCATCTCTGACTTAATATAATGTTATCTTTAAATCATTTAAAATAATAAAGTGCTCGAGGTTTGTTCAGTTATCATTTATGTATTTATTATTATTATTATTTATTTTGTTTTATTTATTTATTTTTTTGTAGATGCTCATCAGCAACCAAATAAATGGATTCAGCATTTCACTTCTGCAGACAACAGGTGACTGCATTTTCATAATAAATTTTAATTTCTTTGATTATCTATGAGTTAATAGCTAACCATCTCTGTAACAGTACTAGTGTTAAGTCTCAAATTCAGGATGTTGGGAAACAGAACCCTAGATGACACTGTTTAAGACTAGACATATGTTATTTAGTAATCACTCTGTTGTTTGCCTTTCTTCTGTTTGCATACATGTACATTCTTATCTTTATGTGTATGATGATATTATGGTGACCAAGGTGTGAAATATTGGCTTATTAATTAAATAAAAATTACTTCATTATTATTTTTTGACATCTGTTTCTTCCTTTAAACCAAAACATGGGTACTACTCTCTAAGGATAAACCAGATATAAATTGCATAAGAAATTAAGTATTAAATTCCATTAATGGTGAGGACATAATTTCTCTTGGTCATACTAAATCAGAGTTTCAGATGCTTTAAGGCAGATATATTTCATTTGGCAGAGTACCACATTAACTGGTTGTTGATTTATTGAATGTCTTAGATTAATTGGTGTACTTTAAGTATATTATTTTATTTATTTAGTGGATTTATTTTATTAGTGCATTTAGTAACATAATTGTAAAAATATGGTTAGTTTTTAATGGTCTTAAAAATAGCACCAAAAACTTGCCACAACAATACAATGACTAATGCACAAGTTAATGTAGTTAACAGTGAGGAGAACCTTTGTCCTGATGAGCAGAAATGTTGTGGCAGTGATGTTGATAATATAACCGAGGATAATCTAACATTGGAAATGTCCAGAATAAAAGAAATTATTCTGGACAAAATGATCAGAACAAGAAGAATTATTAGAAAGTACTAAACTTTCTAATAATAATAATAATATCAACAATGAGTTAAGTCATTTAAAATATAAGTAAAAAAGAAGTAATATGGTACAGTGATTCAATCATAAAATTTGTGTTTGCCATTGGAGTCACCATTTCTTGTTTCCTGGGCACGAAAAGTAGAAAAGTAGAAAAACAGAAAAGTAAAGTAAAAGAGATGTAGTTGTTGGAACTAATGATTTAAGTAGCGACAAATATAATATGAGAGAGGATATGAAAGGTCTGTTGGAAGAGGCAAGAAAGAAAAGTGACTGAGTAAAAATTATTCATTTGCTACTGATATAATAGTAATAATAGTAAATATTACTAGTAATAGGCACCTAGTAATATTTAATGATGTTGTGCTAGTCTTCAAGGGATGTATACCAGACAACGATTAACTCATAACAGTTTTATAGATATGTGGCACAGATTAAAATCATACATCGGCATAATATTAGATGTTGGTAGGTTCACGGACAACTAGGCAACAGTACATTTGGGTGACAGACAACCACAGATATCCTTTTCAATACATCTCTGTTATCTGGACTTTCAATATACTGGAAAGTTCAAGAAGCTGGGATTCAGAGCCATATAATATAATCAAGATGACAGTGCAGTAAAAGGAATGACATAAGACCGACTTTTCACCTCTCAGTGATGTGGAAGTATTTGAACTGTTATTAGACCAGTTGAATGATAATTTCATTGGAAGGAAGGAGTAGCATGATGCTGCTCCTTCCTTCCTAGTCAGAGAAGAAGAAGGTATATGGAAGAAGATTGTAGCAAGAAATGAATGAATAAAGAATGTGGTTGCATGGTATCAAGAATGCAAATACACTGGTCAGTTTCTACTCCACATAAAGAGTTTAGAGGTACAGTTTTGTTCCATCTGCATAAAAAGGTTTATATCATTTTATGTGTTATTAATACTTGTTCAAACTTGGACCTAACGTGGATATTTTATAATTTTATCTTTTTCATCAGAAGAATTTTCCTTTATGTGTAATAAAGCAGGAACAAGATTCAAAGGAAGACTCTTATTATTTTTAAATAAAATTTACTCAACTGGTATCCCCCCAATAGAATGGAAAAAAGCAATTGTGATTCCTATCTTTAAGAAAGGTAATAGAGATGACCCTAAAACCTATAGATGTATCAGTATACTAAATTCATGTTACAAAATATATAGCAGAATCTTAAATAACAAACTAATGAAATATTCTGAAAACTTTATTCTAGAGGTACAAAATGGATTTAGAAAAGGACGATCATGTATAGACCCAGCCTTCTGCCTAAAATTAATAATAGAGAAAAGAAGAGAATATAATTTAGAAACACATTGCATTTATTGACTTTGAAAAAGCATTTGACAAAGTTAAAAGAAACAGATTATTTAACATATTAAAAGAAAGACAAATACCAAATAATATCCTAAAAGCTGTCACAAGTATATATGAAAATAATCAAATACAAATAAGATTAAATCACGAGCTATCATATACAAGAGAGATAAACCAAGGGGTCCGACAGGGATGTCCCCTCTCAGCAACTCTTTTTAATATCTACTTAAATGAAATAATAATAAAATGTAGTAAAAACTTACATCAAGGAATTAAACTTTCACCTACAGTTAACTTAAACACTCTCCTCTTTGCAGACGACCAAATAATAATTACAAATTCTGAAGATAACTTACAGAAAGCTATTTTAAATCTAAATGAGATATCCAAAGATTATGGTATGATAATAGCAACGGAAAAATCAAAAACTATGGCCTTTAAAGGACAAGATCCAGCAAGAACTAAAATAGTATTAGATAACAAGATCTTAGAACAGGTGAATTCATTTAACTACCTAGGATGTATGATCACTTATGAAAATGAAAAAGATATAAACATAAAAATTGCAAAATATTTAAAAATAACAGGAGTAATTAACTCTATATTTAAACCAAACCTAGTTCAAAAACAAACCAGGCTAAAAGTATACAATACATTAGCCCTACAGGTCTTAATGTATGGAAGCGAAATCTGGACAATAAAACAAAAAGACAAACAAAGATTAACAACAGCAGAAATGAAGTTTATGAGAAAAACTGCAAAGTATACCCTATTTGATCACAAAAGAAACGAAGATATTATGAAAGAATTTAACCAAGAACCAGTAATTGAAAAAATTAAAAAATATAAACATAAATGGATGGAACACGTTCAAAGAATGAAAACAGAAAGATTACCAAAACAAGCCTTAAAGTACAAGCCATTAGGAAAATGAAAACCAGGACGTCCTCTTAAACAATTCAACGATGACTTTTAAGGCCGGAACAGGCCATACTAGGCCTAAATCCTTGATACGTATGATGATGATGATGATGTGTAATAAAGCCTTTTAAAATTTGAACATTATATGGACAGTGTATAGTTATTTTATCTTTGTTTTATCAATTTTATTTTTATGTGTATAAAAGTCTTTTTAAATTAACTGGCTGGTCTCTCGATAAACTGGTCTCTGTTGCCCAATTGTCACTGAACCATGTGGTAAACAAAAACAAGAAATGGGTGGTGTTTGTACAGCAGCATGTATACATCATTTAATTTCAAAAAGATCTAATTTTTAGAAAACTATGTGAATTAAGTTCCAGTAAAGAATGAATTTGTCTATTATTCAGCTTTTCCAAAATCTAGAAATCATTCCAGTCTATTTTAAAAAGTCACATATATATATACATATGATTACTTCTATTTCATGAATTTAGCAATGAGATAGGCATGTCTGCAAACTGAATAAAATGCATGACAGAAGCAGTAGTACTTTGACACATTCTATTGGAGTAATCCTCTCATTTGATTTTCCCAAAGTGGCATGCATATATTACTAGCTGTGTACAGTTCTAAATATGTATGCTATTGCCAGCTTGGCTGGCCAAGTGGTTAGCATATCCGCTCTCCAGCCAATAAGGCTGCGGGTTCGAATCCCGTCGTGGGCATGGATGTTTGTGATTGTCTATGGAAAAACTAGTGGTGGTGGTCGACGGTGTTGGTGTAGTTGAGGTCAGCTGGTGTGGTGGAGACAGAGTTGTAGAGCAGGTGCCCTCCCTCGATAAGTCTTTGGACTCCCTGGAGGTGTCAAATAATAATAATAATAATTAGCATAAAAAGTTATATCCTAGTTACTTGAATGCAACCAATATCACTGGGAAGATTAGAGAAGTAAAGTAAATAAAGAAATATCAGGGCAAAGCTAATAATAGTGATTAGCTTTGCAGAGGTATTAAGGAGAGCCTCTTACAAGTAAAACGGAGTCTACATCTTTCACTACTAGACCATAAATGATGCTTTAGCAAAATTGAGAGAGGTATGAATTAATTAGTGATATAACTTGAAACAGATAAATAACAAGGTGTAACTCTCTTCAAATGTTGAATGGTGTACAGCATTCATTGTAAAATGTATACTGCACTCCACCTAATCATAAATGGTGTAGACAGCCCACAAATATTTAACTAAGGAGCTAGCAACAACCAGGAGTTAGTGGGTCTTTCCATTCCTACATTAAGAACACACAGCACTTCATTAAGACTAAAGATCTCATACAAACTCAAACTTCACATCAGAGGAATTTAAGATAGGCATCATAAACATAAGGATTATTAACGGAAAAGAAGTGAAAAGAATTATCAATGGAGAGGGATTACAGAAGTGCTTTGTGAACATAATTGGTGTTACTGAAACAAAGAAGATAAAAACAGGTGAGATTCTTTTAAATAATAACTATATGATGTTATATTCAGGCAATGATGAAATATCATTGCCTGAATATAACATCATATAGTTTATATCAGCTGCTCTTTCATCATTGAAAAAGCAGCTGATATAAAGAAAAAAGAAAAGTTAGTCCTTGTTGGAAATATAATCAGCAGAGTAGGAAATGAATACCAGAAAAATAAAAATGCATTTGGAAAATTTGGAGAAATGGGCATAGCTAATAATGGTAAGTACCTGTTGTATTTCTGTTCAGGATATGGACTAATACCATGTTCCAATATATGCACAAATATACATGGAAAGGAGACAGAAGAGATAAGAAAAGTCTCATTGATGTGTTATTGAAGATAGCAGCATCGTCATGTTAGTGCAGAATAAAGAGTATACAGGGAGTAAGTGTTGAAAGTTTATTTTTCACTTGGTTAGACTATAATAAATTTAGTTTAATCCTTTATCCAAGTGTGAGCAAATGAAGTTTGCACCTGAAAGTATCTTCAGGACTGGGGTAAGGTGGTACAACACCGAGCAACTCATTGCAAAGGTGGAGCAAGCTAACATCACTCCTATCTCAGTATCTCCCATAATGCAAAACACATCTCCTTGCAGATATGTATAATGTTATGCATTAAGAGAAGGGGCACTACCCAGACTAGTTTCGACCTTTATTGAAGTCTCGTCAGTGGGAGCCAGGCCCAAGTGGGGGATACTAGGCAGAAGCATTAGCAAGGTCATCTCTACCTATAGGAGTTGCCAAATGGTGTGCCACCTTTTTATTAAATTACTCTGGATTTAGAGAAAGATGTTGAAAGTTTATTTTTCACTTGGTTAGACTATAATAAATTTAGTTTAATCCTTTATCTAAGTGTGAGCAAACAAAGTTTGCACCTGAAAGTATCTTCAGGACTGGTGTAAGGTGGTACAACACCAGGAAACTCGTTGCAAAGGTGGAGCAAGCTAACATCACTCCTATCTCAGTATCATCACTCCCATAATGCAAAACACATCTCCTTGCAGATATGTATAATGTTATGCATTAAGGGAAGGGCCACTCCCCAGACTAGTTTCGACCTTTATTGAGGTCTCTTCAGTGGGAGCCTCTCCTTTGGCAACTCCTATAGGTAGAGATGACCTTGCTAAAGCTTGTGATTTAAAGTGCACGAAAGCTCTTCTTCAAAAGCACGAATAGCTTTGTTAATGTCCGCTAAAGAAACCTCGTGGTGGCGATTTGTTCCCAAAGCAACGCGTAGCTGGCGTGGTTATATATACGGAGAGCTTTTTGTGAAACAAAACGGTGCTTGAATTTTATACAATTCGTGATTACATGATTATCTCAGCAGCATGTTAGGAAAGTTGGACGATTTAATTGTCTAGACAACTTCAACTTCACTTTATCATATTGGCGGGCCTTCCATGCGATCGCATCTCCGTGGATGATGTTAATTCTCGTCGACAGGCTTATACATTTGTTACGCATTACTGAATGACTTAAGGAATTGACAACGTAGATACGAATATAAATTAAATTATACTTTAATAAATATTTCCGATATTTCAGCAATGTCACGTTACCATCTTCAAAAGGAACTTACAAAAAAAGGCACGTGCACGTAGCCACTACAACACAGTAACTGAGAATGAAGTGATGAAGCTATTGTTCTCCTAAAAGTCCTGATGGTGCCCTCTAGCAGGCTAAGTAGGTGTTCTTGGCCGTTGGGCTGAAGGTCTGCTGATGTAAGCCTCCCAAATTTGGGGCAGTCTCATACAACCAAATTTGTTGAGGTTTGGAGAGTTTCTTAGGGTTGAGAATGATTCCATAAATAGTCTTTTGAATTTTTATTTGCTACGGTGTATTACTGTAGCTTTCTTCCACCGTATTCTGTGGTGTGTATCCAGAGCATGGTCTTCAAGACCAGAATGGCCGTACTTGTGAAAACAGATGTAGTTCTTGTGTTCAGAAATTCTGATATTTGCTGTCCTGCCTGTTTGGCCAAAGTAAGACAGTTTACAGCTGCAAGGGACCTGGTATTGTTACTCCCCTCCCCTTTCTATAGTTATGTTTATTTTTTGGTTAATTACGTCTCCTTCTCTTATCTCACTTCTAGATTATATTCTACTTTTTTCTCTTAACTTTTTTCTCTTAACCGTATTTTACTATAAGCATGTGGTTCGTGGGTTTAAAGCAAAGAGATTCCCACCAGACAATGGCAATTCCTTTGTTTCTGAACTAATGCTGGTTTTTACTTTGAACTCAGGGAAAATTTCTATTTAGTTGTGCTACCCTAAGTTCTAGTTTTTCAACCAGTGAAGAATCAAAGAACCAGTACCGAGCTCTGAACTGTATCCTTATTTTCTCAACTTATATGAAATAACTCAAGTCTCAATCTATCCCTATCTCAATTTACAGTCGTGACCTCCCTTCCAAAATACCTCCCGCTGTGATTTGATTTTTTTTATGGGGGGTGCAGTAGAAAATGATTTCATGCAAGACAGTTGTTAAATCAAAAGAAAATATTTAATTATGCACTAAACAAAATACAAATCATGAATAATTCAGACATATGTTCACTTCTAAATCAATTTAAGTTAAATCATAAGCACTCAATCTCTTTCATTCTTTCTTAACAAGCTTAGGTAACAGTTCCACATGGCACTCAAACAAAGGTGAAACAAAGGCTAATGTCTCAACACTATTAAGATTAACTCTGTCATACATTAACTTCAAAATCAATTTCAGATAAATTACACCCACTCAATTTCTCTAATTTCTATCTCAAACAAGTATAGGTATCAAATCCACATAACTCTCAAACAAAAGCAATACAAAGATAAATGATACAATTCTACTAAGGTAGAATTCGCAGACATTCAGGTCATGCTCTAATTTCTAAATTCATGTCTTGGAATTTAGTCTGTCTCTCTAAACTAGGTTTCTAGAGTCCTTATGCAAAATCACAATATTCTAGTCTTAAACGTTCTGTAAAGGTTACAATAACTCCTTCTGCACACTTTCATTGAACAAAGAAAAAGTTTCTACATTACCACCCAGTTGGGATCTGCTGGAAAATCATACACATCTCGATACAGCTTCACCTTCAGATTTGTTTCTGGTTCCATTCAACTGCAGTTTCCTTCTCATCAGACGCGGGCTAGATGAATCTCGGACACTGAAGACACGTGCTTATCTTTCACTGGTTACTAGGTTTAAGCAAAGCTTGACTGTCTATACCGTATACCGGACCTTCAGCTCCGCTGAACGAACTTTCTATCGGCAGATTCTCAAGGACTGCTCGGCATTCCTTCCTTGCTTGTGGCTCGATGCTTCGCCCAAGAAATCAGGACGAACATCGGGGCAGTTAGAGAAAGGCTCCCACAAGAGCTGACAACTGACTGGCAAGGGACTCTGGCTGGAGATCCGATGAACGAGAGAAAAAGCCCCGGTCCGGCACTGTGTTGCCTTTTTAAATCACTCAGCCCTACACTTCGAACTATGCCATATCCTTTTCTTTCCTTGCTCACTTCAAAGACAATCCCTTTCACTAGCGCCACATTCTCCCCTAGTAATCACTTTGGTGGTGGTGGTGGGGGGGGTTAGTCGCGTGCCTTCCCTTCATGGTCAATGGTCAATGCATACTCTGGTGCACGTGCATTGCCTCTGGCAATCGATCATTGACCCGTTAGACCTTCACTCAGTGGTGCACAAACACTCGTTATTTTTAACAAAACTTAGGCAGTGGACTTAATTACAACAAAATACATTATAATATTAAGGGATAAATAACAGAATTCTAAAATTACTAAATTGTCTGGCACCTTTACATTAAATGTAACCTGCTTGACATATCAGTATGTGCAAAGTTTAAAAATGCATTTGAAGTTCTGAAGAAATTAAAGTTAACTACTTTTAGTTTTATTCAGAACTTAACAGTACACACCAGGTAGGTCTAGGGGAAGTTGTTGGTCTTTAGTGGAGCAGATAAGGGATGCCAATTTTCTGTATGGTGTGTAACAGAAGGTCAAGTCATTTCTTTTAAGATTTTGGTAATTTTTTCCGAGGTGCCTCGTATGTAGGGAATGGTGATGGATTTAGAGTAATCCTTGTTGTGGAGGGGGGGGGGGGGGTTGTGGTTTGTAGGTTTCAGTATTTTTTGGTTTTTTTTGGGGGGGGGTAGCCATTGGCTGAGAAAGTGTTCAGGATGTGATTTAGTTCAGTGTTTAGGGCCATGTCATTAGAACAGATTAGTTTAGCCCTGTTGGGGGGGGGGGG
Organism: Typopeltis vanoorti; assembly: GCF_054136105.1. Classification (NCBI taxonomy): domain Eukaryota; kingdom Metazoa; phylum Arthropoda; class Arachnida; order Uropygi; family Thelyphonidae; genus Typopeltis; species Typopeltis vanoorti. The sequence goes on along the minus strand of NC_143550.1, from coordinate 59,513,492 downwards.
GGAGGATTGTTGGTGAATGTACCTGCTTGTATGGGTGGGTTTTCTATAAACTGAGAAAACCAAGGTTCCATCAGGTTGGCGGGTGACTAGTGTGTCTAGGAAAGGGAGGCTGATGTTTTCCTCTTTTTCCAGGGTGAGCTTGATTCTGCGGTGTTGGTTGTTTAAGTGTGTTAAGAAGGAGAGGAGTGTATCAGAGCCATGTGGCCAAATAGCGAACACATCATCAACGTAACAAAGCCATACGGTTGTTTTTCCTTCAATCCAAAACTTCCTACCAACACCGTAATCAACCTTTCTTCGGTCACCTTGAAGCCTGAAGCACTCAACGTGCTTTCACGTGGCCACAAGTTCGCCATTGCTCCCAGAAAAATACCTAGTGAGGATATTATGATCCAGATCAAACGCGGAATCTGCCACCTTCCAAATCAAATCGCCAACAGTGTAAGATTGGATGTAGCTTATGTCCTCTCCAAAGCAAGACCACCAAAAACCAACATATCCAACAAGGAATATAAAGCTCTGCAGGAAATGAGTAATAATAAAGAAATAGTTTTCACCAAAGCGGATAAGGGAAATGCAATTGTAGAACTTAACCAAAAGGACTACACAGGTAAGATTAATGCTCTTCTATTAGATGTTGAAAGTTTATTTTTCACTTGGTTGGAGTATAATGAATTTAGTTTAATCCTTTATCCAAGTATGAGCAAACAAAGTTTGCGCCTGAAAGTATCTTCAGGACTGGGGTAAGGTGGTACAACACCAGAGCACTCCTTGCAAAGGTGGAACAAGCTACCAACACTCCTATCTAAGTATCTCCCATAATGCAATTACTTTCGTGCGCAAACTTTGTTTGCTCACACTTGGATAAAGGATTAAACTAAATTTATTATGCTCTTCTATTAGATCGGGCTACTTACCTCCCTATCGAATACAATCCCACCAACTCACAAATCAGAAAACTTCACAGGCTCCTTAAGAAAGTCGCTTTTTGACCTGTAGAAACCAACAGATTAAAGCCGTCTAACTCTATACCCTCCCCCTATATTTATTGGACTCCCAAAAATACATAAAGAAAATGTTCCATTACATCCCATAGTGGATGGCATTGATTCCCCAACATACAAATTAGCTAAACATTTGGCTAAAGCGCTCACACACTATACTGGCAACACACCATCGCACATAAAAAACTCAGCCCACTTCAAAGCTAGCATAGAAAACCTTACACTCCAACATACTGACATAATGGTCAGCTTTGATGTCTCCTCCTTATTCACAAATGTCCCACTCAAGGAAACTTTAGAATTAATCCAAGCTAAATTTTCTCCTGATATCTCAGGAGTGCAGCTTGTTTCTTTGCATATATGTGTATGCTCCAGATGATGACCTTGATATGAAGGTCGAAACCTCGAGTGTTCATTTTGGTTTTTATTAAACTAAAGTTTTGCTCTAACACAGTTGTTGTCTCCATAATTTTCCATAATGTTATCTACAAACAGCTTTCATATCATCAGATAAACCCATTCCGATATCATTAATATACAAATTTAACAACATTGTCCTTAATACAGACCCCTGCAGCACACCACTAGTGACCCTCCTCATTTGGGATACTGCACCCCCATATACAACTTTCTGATAACTATCTGACAGCGAGTCACCGATCCAACTCAGTAGTCTGTTATTTAATCCCATCTGTTTCAATTTATTTAACAGCTTGTCATGTGGCTGTCTATCAAAAGTTTATGCAAAATCCACTGTATATGCATCTCCCCTGTCCAAGGTATTTGTCACCTTGCTATAGTGCATAAGTAAGTTAGTAAAACAAGTGCTCTCTTTAACAAACCCATGCTGATAACCACAGAGAATACTGTAGTTATCATCCCATTTCTGTATCCTACTTCTCACCAATCTCTCCCTTCACAACAACTCCAGATATACAGATTGGCCTATAAATTGAAGTTACAGCCTTATTACCACCTTTATGCAGTAGAACAATTTTATCTTCTTTCCACTCTCTTGGAACCTGTGCTGTTGTAAGTTTCTTATTAAACAGGTATGCCAAAACTACTGCCAATTCCATGGAACGTTCCTTTAAGACATGTGATGATATGTTCTCAAATCCTATTGCCTTATTGACATCAAGCTTATTTATTTCCTCATATACCCCCTGCTTGCTGACAGTTAAGCCATCCTCTCCTATGTCCTTTACACTTGAGTTTTTCTTGATAATGAAATACCCTTATAAAATGTTCACTAAATACCTCAATAAATGTATATATATATAAAACTCTCTAGGGTTTTTCTTGGCCTGATTTGCTAATTTCTGCGCATACTGTAGTTTTGCTTTCTTACCAACTGAGTCACCTTTCATGCCTGCTCTTATTACAAAATAAAGGATTTTGTAGCATGCAGGGCTTGTGGCGGGTGAGAGAAGGGGGGGTGCGTATATGCTTAAAATGTAGGCAATGGGAGGAATACAGTGAGTTAGATGTTAATGTTAGGATATTCAACCTTGTTGCATCTGGAGTGGGAGATTTTTGCGAGACGAATAGTGTGATAGGTGAGAATAACGAGCAGTGAAATATGAATGAAAAAAATAAGAGTGGGGAGTGCGGAAGGCTTGAATGATTGTGAAGTTTTTGGAAATGGTTATGATTGGGAGGATGAATGGCGAGTAAGAGTGGCTAACTTGCACACAGAGAGAGAGAGAGAGAGAGAGATGAGCTGAAAGAGATAGTGGAATGTCTCAGGAATGAGATGAGCAGTATGAAAGATGAGATTAGGTGAATGGAAAAGATAAATCAAGGCGAATCAGAGGAGGAGTGAGAGAGAGTTATGGGAATCATAGAAGAGGAGAGAATAGAAACAGTAGAAGAGAGGGAATGAGAGAGAGGTATGGGAATTATAGAAGAGTAGAGAATAGCAGTAGAAGAGAGAGAGAGAGAGAGAGAGAGAGAGTGATAGGTATGGTAAGCATAGAAGAGGAGATAATAGAAACAGTAGAAGAGAGGGAATGAGAGAGTTATGGGAATGATAGAAGAGGAGAGAATGGAAACAGTCAGAGAAAGAGAGAGAGAACGAGAAGAATGCAAGGGAGTGCTGGAACCAGGGATGGAGTGATGCTGGACAGCAGGTAAGTGAGGGATGCAGGTGAGCAATCAAGGAACAGAGTGGTAAGAGCAGTGATGTATGGAGACACAATGATCCATGGTGTGCAAGATAGGATGCCAGAGGAGTGTTTGCCTGGAGGAACAATAGAGAGCGTGGCTATAGCAATTAAGCGGGGTGAAAGGGTAGATTAGATGATTGTGATGGTGGGCACAAATTACTTGAGAGGCAATGTAAATCGGGTGGTGAGAGATCTGAGATTCTTGCTTGACGTTGTACGAAAGAAAACAGAGAGGAAAGATTGTGTGTGTGTTGCCCAGGTATGACAGTGACGAGCAGTAATAATGAATAGCATAATAGCCAGAATGTGTGAGAAGAGAGGATTGGAATATGTGGATGCTTGCAGGGCATTTGAGGACAGAAAGGAACTTTATGCGAGAGACCACTTGTATTTGAATGAGGAAGGATGTAGGCATCTGGAGAGAGAGAGAGAGAGAGAGAGAGAGAGAGATTGCTGTTTTCTGAACAAGTTGCTGTGTCAATGCAGGGAAACTAGAATTCCCAGGGTGGATGGCAGCAGGGGTGGCCTCTTGTGGGAATGGGTGCTTGGGGGAATGACATCAGGTAACACTGAGTCCAGTGGGCTCTGGAAGGGATAATGATGGGTATAGAAACAGTGACATTTTTATGCTTTATACTAATGCCAGGAGTATCCAAAATAAAGGAGTTGAATTGGTGGCACCGATAGCGTCAGCCTGGCCAAAGATTATTGGGATCTCTGAGACGTGGTTGACAGAAAATGATATAATAACAGGAATAGAAGTACCAGGGTATAGCATTTTTCGGCAGGATAGGAAGGGAAAACGTGGTGGTGGAGTACTGCTTATGATAAGTGACGACCTATGTCCTCTAAGAGTGGAGACTTTGGAAGGCAGTGACACTAATGGTTTTGAAAGCATGTATTGTGAGGTGGAGGTGGCTAAGACAGGACATTTAGTGGGGTGCTGCTGCAAGCCAAGGAGCACAGAGGGTGGGGAGCAGGAGATGTTTAGACAGTTGAGCTTGGTAAGTGCAAGAAGAATGATTGTTATTGGAGATTTTAACTACAGCAGTATAAGCCGGGAAGAGGAAACTGCATATAGTAATAAGGGAATGGAATCTCTAGAATTCTTGAGGGACAAATGTCTTAGACAACATGTAATAGAGGGAACAAGAGGTTCAAGAATTTTGGATTTGGTCATTGCATCAGATGAACTAATAATAACTGAGATGATATCTCTCTCTCTCTCTTCCCCCAGTTGGAGAGAGTGACCATGTGGTTTTGACTTGGAAGATGAACAGATATGCTGGAGTATCAAAGAGACTGGAACATATGTGAAATTATAAGGCAGGTGATTATAATAGTCTTAGACATCAACTTGGGGAAGTTTCATGGAGGGAGGAATTGGAAGGGCGAGATATCATTAGTGCTTGGGAAATTACGAAGGAATATTTGTTAGCAGCAATAGTAAGCTGTATTCCATGAGTGAAGAAGAGAACACAGTTTGGTGTAAAGTGGATGACAAACAATATCAAACAGGAACTACAGGTGAAAAAGAGATTATTGAAGAGATATAAGGACAGGGGGTGGAGAGCAGATGCATGAAGAATATAAGACTCAGGCCAGGAGAGTGACTAGTATGGTGAGGAAGGCAAAACTGGATTATGAGAAGAGATTGGTATTAAGATCCAAAGAAAATCCTAGGGAATTTTTAGCTATGTGGCCAGTAGGAGGAGAAATGATTGTGGAAGAATGACATTGCAGGATAAAAATGGGAATAGAGTGACTGATGCAGAGGACATAGTGGAGTTGTTCAACAAACACTTTATTGGAGTATTTCATCCTGGAGAAATAGGTTTTATTGCTAGAGGGATAAGGCAAGTTCGAGGTGCAAGAGGAGAGTATGTTCCAAATACTGAGTACTCTGGATGTCAGTAAAGCTGTGGGATAGGATGGTATTTCATCATGGGTTTTGAGAGAATGTGCTAAAGTACTGACAGGTCTGTTGAGTGGCTTTTCAATGAATGTCTGGCTATGGGAAAGGTACCCAGGGAATGGAAGGAAGGTAAGATAGTGCCATTGCATAAGGGCGGTAGCAGATGGGAAGTGTCTAATTATAGTCTAGTTTGTGTGTCATCGGTAGTTGTTAAGGTTTTGTAGAAATTAGTGAGGGACCATATACAGTGTTGGGCAGATGAGGGTAATGTTATCTGTGAGAATCAACATGGATTTGTTAAGGGGTGCTCTTGCTTTAGTAATATGATTGCTTTTTATGATAAAGTGACAAGAACAGTTGATGAGGGGAAAGGCATATACTGCCATTTTTTTTTGATTTTGCAAAGTCATTTGATAGGGTACTACATGATCAGCTGATACTTAAGTTGCAGCACATGGGTCTGGATGTCAGGTTAGTTCGACTGGATTCAGCATTGGGTGTCTGATAGGTATCAGAGAGTTGTGTATGGTGGGGCAATATCAAGGAGGCAGAAGGTTACAAGTTGGGTTCCACAGGGCTCAGTATTGGGATGTGTATTGTTTAACCTTTATATCAATGACATTGTCAGTGGATTGCCAAGGGATATTCAGTTGTTTGCAGATGATGTGAAGCTGGGCAGGGTTATTAGTAATAGTAATAGTATTTGTATTAGTAATAGTAATAGTAACTGAGGACTCAATTGGAAGAGATGTACTGGAGGAAGTAGGGGGACATAAGAGATCTGGGGTGATGATTGATAGAAAACTGAAATTCAGGGAACATATTGCAAAGGTGGTGAAGGTAACCCAGAGGATTCCTGCAATACTGAGAAGGACACTGACCTGCAGAGATAAAAGAGTTATCATTCCATTGTATAAGACTCTGATCAGACCACACTTAGACTATTGTTCTCAAATTTGGTCTCCAGGATTTGAAGGGGATAAATTAACTGTGGAAAGGGTACAGAGGCAGATAACAAAAGATGGTTTCAGGACTGTACGATGTTACTTATGAGGATTGGCTGAAGGAATGTGGACTGCAGAGTTTGGTGGATAGAAGATGGAGAGGTGATGTGATCAAGACTTTTAAACTGTTGAGAGGCAGTTACAGGGTTCACACTGGGGAGTTCTTTACTTGGTGGAACAGCGGGAAGGTGCAATGACAAGGGGGCCGTTTGTGGAAGTTACGAAAGGAAGGTGTGAGCAAGAGGGTGAAGAGTGGTTCCTTTGAGTTTAGGGGTGGTTGAACTGTGGAATGCATTGCCTGATAGAGTGGTGAGAGCAAGAACAAATGAGTTCAAGGAGGGTGTGATAGACTGTGTTTCCTAGGAAAGTCCTCCCGTGATAAGTCTCTTGACTTCATTAAGACCTGAGTAATAATAATAATAATAATTTGTAAATCATATAATTTTTCACCTATCATTTTATATATTAACTTACATAAGCCATTTTTGTATACCTCTCTGTCCATTAACAATATCTGGTCATAAACTCATTTAATGAATTTTATTTGGTAACCGCTTGTTAAAATTCATTATTGAAAGAAGGCTGGAGTTAACATAGCCCACACTTATTTAGACACTTATCCATCTGTTGATGAAATTTATTTGTGAGGGGAAAAGGCTTACTAAAATTCAGCAGAAACAACATAAGATTTAAACTGTAGATCAGTTAGCTTCTCATAGTTTTATGTCCATAATGATTAGTACTCTGTGTTTAGGTGAATAGTCTTTTTTATGTAGATACACCACTAAACCCTTAACAGACACTTAATCATATTTGTCTTTGTGTGTGTGGCTCACAAAAGTAACCCTATGTTATAAACCATTGTACCATGGGTGAACTAAGGAAAATACAAATATATATATATATATATTTGTATTTTTATTTATTTTTTACGTAGTCCAGAAACTCTGCTATGTAAACTTCACTAGACAGAAACTTCACTAGAAACCAAACACAGAACTTTTTCAAACCACTTCAAGCCTCCAATAAGCAGGGCAGTGTTTTAAAACCACGTGATGAAATTCATCCCTCACTAAAGGCAATCACAAACATCCATGCCCACAGCGAGATTTAAAATCGTAGCCTGTTGGTTTGAGAGTAGAGATGTTAACCACTGGAACAACAGGGCTGGCATCTTGTTTTTTGATTCAGTTTCTTGACTCAATTTGATGCAGTTTATTGAATATTTTGTATACAAATTTTATCTAGATATAAATATTTTTCATAATTTTGCTAATGAAATGTAGGTTTTACTTGAAGTACATAATGTATAATTTTTTTTTTAAATTTCAGACATGCACTTCCACTTTTTACATCATTACTGAATGTTGTATGTGCTTACGATCCCGTTGGCTATGGCCTACCATTTAATCATCTCATTTTCACAGATTCCCGAGAACCATTAGTAGAAGTTGCATTGCAGTTGCTAATAGTTACTCTGGATCATGATTTTAGAGAACCATTAGAAGATAATAGTGAGGTAAGAGAGTTATTTAGCAAGGAATATAGACATACAGGTTACCCCCAATTTATGTGGATTCACTTTTACATGTTTTTTTCTGCCACTGCATACACATATGTTATGCCACTGTCTTTACATTGCTACACACTTGCATGCATGTGCCGTGTGCACAGCACATCACCTCATATCTTCAAGTTCAAGATTCATTGCTGATTTGAAAGCAAACTTAGAAATAGAGTTACATTCATGCTGATTTGATACACTCCGATGCTGTTGTTTACAAAGATGGTTTCATACATGTACATAATTTATTACAGGTTTAATTTGCACCCTTATTAAACATGTCGATAAGACCAGCGAGAAGGAAAGTCACAACAATGCAAGATATGCTAGCATATAAAAAAAGAGGCATACTGTCATCAGTTTGGATACAAAGTTAAAATCATACAAAAACTTGATTTTTGGCTTTAAAATTGTTCACGTCCCACAAGAATTTAAATGAACAAAATCAACAATAAGGACAGTCTTTAAAGATAAAGTAAAATGAAAAAGGCAGAAAAAATTTTACCCCTCCCCCCTCTTGGCAAAGACAATCGCCCATTCTCAAAATGAAACCATCCGAGAGTTGGAAAAAAAACTGTTAATTGCATAGATCAAATAATAATGAATAAAGCTCTCAGTCTGTAAAAAAGAAAATTTGCTTAACATAGATTTCTTGGAATGTATCCTCTCCTCCTGCATAAAATGGGGGTTACCTGTAATGTATTTCTGATGTTCAATAGAATTTGTGTGTTAAGGCTTAAGTGCTGAGAGAAACTGTTAGAAGCTTAATAGAGTGAAACAGCACTGAGATAGGACTGCATAAATATTATTTTAAACCTTTCTCAGTGCTCTTTCACTCCATTAAGCTTCAGTGAGCATAATGGAGTGAAAGCTTCTAACATGAATTCAATAGAATTATCGCATTATGAAATTCATAATAGTGATAAGTTGAAGCTGATTTTACACTTAAGACAGATTTCATGAACCTTAACACGTTGACCGCCGTATGAATCAAATACGATTCACACTACATTTTTTCAATGCATTGCATGAATCATATTTGATTCGCATAAAGATTTTTCTTTCAGGCCGCGTAGTTCACCCGTGATTCATATCTAAATGAAATGCTTATGGGTAATGGAAATATGGGGTCTGGTAAACAGGTTTATATAATTAGCACAGTAGAATTTCAACTACATGTACAACAGGTGGCCTATTATAGGGGTTTTATTTTTACCTGATTTTGGCCAATTTCTAATGTTGAATAAAACAATAACAATGGTGCTAAATATTTATTTATAATATATGTCATTGGTAATATTGGTAAAATTGTCTTACTGAGTTTTTGAAGAGCATATCTGTTAGTTTCTTGCACCATTAGATCCAGCAGTCCTTCATCAACAAACATAAAAAAGAAGTCTACAGGCTGTTTATCGTGCATTTCTTCAATAACATTTTGTTTTATTCCAAAATTATTATCCACAAACTGAAAATGTTTTAGATTATCAACTGTACTTTTATTCTCTTTCTAGCAATGAGAGAATCAGAATCTTAAGACACAGAACTAAGATCACTTCCGTTGTAACTTTCCGACAAATATTCATATGGTTCATCATCAGATAGAACTTCATTTATCAAGGCTTCTAAATGACGTTGCTCTTTTTCATAGTCTCCCATATTAGGGCAATTTATGACAATATTTATCACTATAAAAAATTTATTCCACCGGACAAAACACTGAACGCATATAACATCATAGATATGCAAGTTTGACCTTGTGTGAAGTGCGAATCACGTGTGCACCGCTCGGCCCAGTCAGTAAAAAAATTCTTCTCAGGCCACGCGGTGCACACGTGATTCACACTTAACAAATCTATTTAGCTCCATGAAATAGATAAAAAATCATAAAATATGATTATTTTATGTTACCTTCAGCAAATTGTAAAACAAAAAGAAGTTGGCCCAGGGATCACAAAATTTTTGAACATTATAGTCAACGTGTTAATACATGTTAAAATAAATTTGAGACAAATCTTCAGGCATTTTATTTAAAAGAATATAGTTGGAAATTATCCCCAAAACCCCAAGCAAAAAAAGTACAATAATTAACTAGAAAAGGCAGAAATACTGCTGTATTTATTGATGCAGCAACTTTATAGTATGGACCATGATTACTTTTTTTAAAAGATTTTAAACAGTTCTTTCTTTTTATATTTTGCACCCTCCCTTTTTTTTTGAAGCTTACAAAATTCGAATGATTTTCCTGATTTTCAAATGTCCATCTTAATAATATATTATAATATAATGTAATAGTCTGTTAATGCCTATTTTCATTTTAGCCCTAACTTTGGAGACTGAGGGGCAGTCAATTTCCGCCCACAGCAATTTAGAGATAGCTCTCCCGAACTATCAGTGATATTAAATAACAGTTGATGAAGAGAGAGTAAAATGAGGTGGAGGCAGACAAGTGCCTCTATCTTGTTTCCCCTAACACAGCATATTATTGTCTGAAATAATATGGCTTTTAAAGTTCATTTTCTTGAATTTACTCCAGATGTTGACCTTGATGTGAAGGTTGAGTGATCATTTTAGTTGAAATATTGAATGATTATTTTGATTAAAATGTTGAGTGATTATTTTGGTTTATATTAAACTGAAGTTTTACTGTAACACAGTAGTTGTTTCCATAATTTTTAATAATGAATCCTTTCTCTGTAGATTGAATCACAGGATTTAGAGAGATCTGTGAAGATTAAAGGAAGGTTTCATTATTTGCAGACACTGCTAATAAGTTATTGAAAACATAGTTATTCTATGTTTTCAAACTAACAGGAGATAGATACAGAATAATTCTTGAGGATTTAGGAGCGAAAACTCACATAAGCAGTCTCTGCTTTGCAGATAATGTTGCACTAATTCACTCTGATATTCAGACTGCTAAAAACTACCTGAACACCAATGTTCCCTCTAAGCTGTGCGCATATGTGCATGCACACGTTTTACAACTAGCGCACAAAGCAAAAAATATGCACACACTAGATTTTCAAGATGAAATTAAAATTTATTAATTAAAGAAGTTCCACCTAAACATTAACCTATGAATTCTTTAAAAAATATGGTAACTCAGCAACGCTCAAGCCTATAACCTCGCATTTTTTATTACATTCTCAAAGTTGCACAAAACTTATAAATTATTAACAGTAACTGTATTTGAGGCTAGCGATTTGATGGCAAAGTGAAAGGGGTGTGGCTTAAATGTGTAATTTTTAAGTAGTATATAGAATGGCACACGGTTTGATTACATCTCAGGCCTGACTCATGGAAAATTCCCAAACGTGATTGGCTGATCAAATTAGTTCAAGATCATGACGAATTAAAACAATGGTTTCATAATTTTAATAAAAATAATTAAATACTTTTAAAAACTTAAATTAGAGTACAATTAAAAATATTTTAGTGTTTCAAAATTCTTTAATTTTTAAAAGGAATTTTAAAATAGTTGACTAAATAATAACATTCTTGTATGCGCATTGAGATACAACCAAGTTAATTAAATCTAGCCTCTAGGCATATCTTTTAGCTCTTGTGTTGCCCTCGGCAATGTTTAGTGTTGGTTCAGCTTTTGCCTTGCCAAGTTATTCAGTGAATAGTGTACATTTGTAAATTTATAAAAACAATAAAAAACATTCTTCAAATAACAAAATTGCAAAAAACTGATGCACCATGTCAAATTCAAAGGAAGCAAAAGGTGTGAAGTGAAAACGAACTGCTAGCTGCTTTAAAAGTGAATGGCTGGATGAAATAGTGAAAACTGCTACGCCAAAAGCCCATGAGTTGATAAACATTCAGCTGCGTGAAATATTTATGTATGATGCTACAACTGGTGTTGTTTGTATTTATTGTTGTGATGCAAAGGTTGCTGGGGATTTTGCTAATGGGAAGAAGTTTGATGTCACTTGGAAGTTGGACTTTTTGAAACACCATTTGACAAGTAAAATACATCTGGATAGTGTACATAAACTTATGCAAAAAATTGTTCATTGCCAGCTACAGGAGTACTGCGTATGCTACGTGAAAGTCCAGATGACCGAGAGAGAAAACGATCAAACCCAGAGCAGATTCAAGTCTTATTGACAGTGTCTTATTAGTTGTTAAGAGGAATAACTCTTTACTTTCAGTTCAACATATTAATGAACGTATGTTCAACTCCCAGACAGCTGGCGAAGCAAAAATTATGCATTTGAATTTCTGGAAACAATCAATTTAATTATTGAAAATGACATGTTTGAGCAAATTGCATCTGCAAATTTCCACACCTTAACCATTGATGACTAAAACCACTGATATAACTGTTAACAAGTGTCTCATTCTCTATTTTACATTTAGACCATGGCGATGTTTACCTTTGATGGAGCCGCAGTTATGCTGGGAAATTTAATGGTGTCGCTGCAAAACTTAAATTAGAAGTTCCACATCTTGTCCAGCGACACTGTGTAGCTCACCGTGAGGATCTGGGGATCTGTGATGCGTGGAAGGAAATTAAACTAATCAGAGATATTGATACATTAATGAGAACAGTGTACACACTCTTTTCTCATTCCACAGTGAAAATACATGAATTTAAAGAAATTGTCGAGGCTTCTGAAAATGAAGCTATTGCCTTCAGACCACTCAATGAAGTGCGGTGGCTATCCAGACATTTTGCATTACAGGCAATAATAAGAAACTATGAGGGACTGATCACATATTTTGAAAAAGACAAATCAAATAATCCCGTGGTTAATTATTGTCACAATAAATTAACTAACGTGGCATTCAAAGTAGCTAAACTGTTCATTTTTGGTCTAAGCTGTTAAAACTGAGAACTTTTATTGTTAAAAGACCATAAGATTTAATGATTACAAATACAAAGAGCCAACAAGTTTCACTAGCCACTGTCTAGTATTTTCAAGGCTGTACTAGTGTGAAAATATATGCATCAAGTTACATGAAAACATATACTTTAGTAACTGTTAGGCTGTTACATTTGATAATTCATGTTTGATGGCGTGCACATGTTCGAATGCTTCAGTCAGAATCCGGTCAATCACAAGATGTCAATCACAATAGAATCATCACATCTGGTTTTAGCTCATCATTTCTCAACATCAAATCACATTATAGATTGGAAAAACAGTTCTATGCCTTACATCGAGAATGACTACAGACACAGAACTTTCAAAGAAGCAGCAGTGGTACTATGCACGGGCAATAATTTAAATAGAAATCAAGGTGCTATTCTTAAACACATATGGAAATATCTCATCAATTCTCTGTGTTTGATAGCGTGCACATGTTCGAATGCTTCAGTCAGAAACCGGTACATGACCATGTGTTGTGTAGTTTTTCACATATTGTAGTTCTGTTGAGCTGAGAGAATTGATGAGATATTTCCATATGTGTTTAAGAATAGCACCTTGATTTCTATTTAAATTATTGCCTGTGCATAGTACCACTGCTGCTTCTTTGAAAGTTCTGTGTCTGTAGTCATTCTCGATGTAAGGCATAGAACTGTTTTTCCAATCTATAATGTGATTTGATGTTGAGAAATGATGAGCTAAAACCAAATGTGATGATTCTATTGTGATTGACATCCCCCACATGTTCCTTCTGTTTTATTTCAAAACTTCTAGAAGTCTGTCCAGTGTAAGAAAGGCCACACGTGCATGGAATTTCATATACTCCAGGAAATTTGAAGAAAGGTACCTCATCTTTGGGAGATCTTAAGACTTGTCTGATCGTGGTAGTTGGTTTAAAAACTACTATGATGTTATGAGCTTTAACATTTTTGCCAATTTTGTGGAAACTGAATTAATATATGGAATGACAGCTGTGGACACATATTGTTTTTGAAGAAAAGGCTTCCCTGTGCAAAATCTTACAAAGGAGTAACCTTACACCACTAGACAGTCATCATTTTGCCAGAGGGAAGATTAACAAAATCAGGAATCAGTATTTAGAAGGTGACACTTGCTGGAGTGACAGAGTAAATGCTTTACTTAAACAAGAAGAGACTGAACCAGTAGATACTAGGCCCCTGTTAAATTTTTTAAATTCGTATAAATATCAGTGTTTGATATCCCCTCTATTTCACATTGTGATTTCTCATTTGGTAGTGAACATGTTAATGCCCTTTGTCTTAAATATCATGATTTTCTGGATGATACTACAGAAATAATTAGTCAGTTTAATGATTTCAAATTTTCTGTACAAGAAAAAATTAAATGCAAAATGATATCAAATTTTACACAAATGGTTGTATTTGCTCTTCAAAATGAGCAGTTTTGTGATTTGGCAAAGTTGATGGATATTGGAGGAACCTTCCTTGCATCTAGTGCAGACTGTGAGCGAGGTTTTAGTCTAATGAATCAAATAAAAAACCAACTTAGAAACCATTTAGGAGAATGTCATTTGGATATTCTAATGAAAGTGAAAGTTACCAATTATATGGAAATTCAATTAATTTAGCTAGCGTGTATAAAGAGTGGGTGAATGCCAAAGACAGAAGAGAGAAAAAATAAAGAGATAGAAGCTAGAACTAAACAAGATGAGAATTAGTAACGGGCTTATTATTAATGTTTAACAAGGTGAGAATTAGTAATGGGAATCTTTTATTATGTATGTTTAGAGTTATTTGCAAAGTTAGAAAATTTAATTAAAGGCAATCAGTCACTAGTGGTATCTTTTTTTTTTACGTTATTTCTTACTTCTAATCAGATCAATATTAAATACATATAAAATATTTATGTAAGCTGTGTGATTGATGTCACAAAACTTACTTGGTGATGGTAATAATACACACACTTAGAATCCTATCTAGTACAGTCGGTATCGTGTTGGCCTCTCATGCGCAAAGTCCCCAGATCGAGTCCTGCCCAAGGCTTGTGAATCGTGATTTCTGACTGTTTACTGGGGAGGCTATTGCCATGTGTGGGAACATGGTGGTGAGTTGGGGTGACCTGGCTGATGTCCCATTGACACCAAGAAGGTAAAGAGTGAACTAAAATCTTTTAACTTTTTTGCTTAAATGATCAGTATGGTGACTCGTATGGGTGCGCACGTACTTTTCAAAAGAAGGCAAATTTTGCACACACACAAATTTCTGTGCACACTCACAGCGAAAAATTAGAGGGAACATTGCTGGACACCTTATGAAAAATTCAACATTTATTGGTTTGGCAGTCAAAAGCAGTAAAACTAGTCCTAAAAAACAACAGAAGGAAATATTAAGCTATAATGACCACACTCTTGAAGAAGTGAAAGATTTTCAGTACCTTAGTTCTTACATTGATATTGTAACTGATATCATGAAACAAAAGCATAAAGCTCTCTATTTCCATAAAAGCCTAACTAATATCTCGAAATCCAATCTGATCACTACAAATACCTGAATTTATCTGTACAAAACCATCAGTCAAGTCATATTTACATATTGGTTCCTAGACATGGAACAATTCTACTCAAAAAGCAGTTAACGTTAACATCATTGATAGCTTTGGGACAACCGTGCCTTCGATCGGTACTAGGATATATTATTATTATATAATAATATATAATAATAATATTATTAATTATTAATAATATTATTATTATATATTATTAATGATATTATATATCATTAATAAGGTGTGATGTAATAATAATGATATTATTACATCACACCTTCAGGGAGTCCAAAGACTCATCGAGGGAGGGCATTTACTCTACAACTCTACGTCTCACTACTCCACCAACCTTCATCATCTAACACCAACGCCATCTACCGCTGACTACCACCACTAGTGGTAGTTGGCGAATCAGCTGCAGCCCTTACCAACAATAACAATATGCATTGTATATTGTTTAAGAATATGCACGGTTAGCCTAGTGGCTTTGCTCTTTGCAACCATATGACTGGGGAAGGAGTGTCCCAGGTTCGATTCCTGTCGAAGAAGTGAGGAATTTGAAGATCTTCCTCAGCCATAGCCAAGTTAGCCAGTCTTGGATGTGGGCAGTAGGGTTTTTTCTGCCAGTTTATCTGGCGTTTTTCTTCCAGCAAGCAGGCAAACCGGCCCTGTGAACATACGCTACTACAGCCAAGAATATATCCTCCCCCAGCGGCAGGTCGGTTGGGAGTGGTACTAACAAGAAGTCTCATCTAAGTAACACGTGGACCCTGCATAGGAAGCGGGAATAACGTGTAGTGAAAGAAGATTGTTTAAGGAAATTAACAACATATTTGTTAATAAATTAAATTATTTACTTATTATCCTATATTTTGCTGAAGTCAAATCGGCATCATCATCAGGGGATTAATACACTTGTATTAGATATGTGCATGCAGACACTTTATTAACAAAATGAAAAAACCAGAGAGATACAGGAAGACCTAAAGTCCTACAATTACACCACCTCCTAGCTTCAGTTGGTTGTTGGTCTGACTGTCTGCGAATGAGGGTTTCCCATATGAGTGGGAATCTGATACAACCATATTTGTTTAGGTTGGGATAGTTGGTAAGGGCTGCAGCTGATTCGAGGAAAAGCCTCTCGAACTTGAATTTGCTTCAATGGAGTAAGGTGACTTTTTTCCAACGGATCCTGTGCCAGGTATCCAGGGCATGGTCTGCTAATTCTGAGTGTTAGTAGTTGTGGTATCAGATAGGACAGACAACATCCGTATATCAGAGCACCAGGATATACGGATGTTGTTTGTCCTACCTGTTTGTCCATAATAAAGAAAAGTTGCAGCTGCAGAGTGGCGTTCCCCCCCCTCACTAAAGCACGACCACCAAAAACCAACATATCCAATAGTGAATATAAGGCTCTACTTGAAATGAAGAAAGACAAAGAAATAGTAATCGGCAAAGCGAATAAGGGGAACGCCACCGTGGTGCTCAACCATACTGACTACACAGGTGAGCTCAATGCTTAATTATTAGATCGGGCTACTTACCTCCCGATTGAATACAATCCAACTCAAAATTAGAAAACTCCATCGGCACCTTAAGAAGGTCACTTCTTGGCCTGTGGAAGTTACTAACAAATTAAAACCTTTTAACTCTAGACCCCCCCCCCCCCTGTTTATATGGGCTCCCAAAAATACATAAACAAAAATGTGCCATTACGTCCCATAGTGGATGACATTGATTCCTCCCACATACAAATTAGTCAAACATTTAGCCAAAGCGCTCTCACACACTGTACTGGCAACACACTGTAAAAATTCGATTGTAGCTTAAATATTCCAAAGCACATTACATTGATTTTTTACTTAGGTCAAGTCCCATGAGAATGTTGTAAAAATAACTTGTTTGTCTCTGTATATTTTGTACTAGATATTTTTGTAAATAACCCTTTGGAAGTTAACTGTATATAGTCCTTTAATAAGAATATTTTAGAGTGTTAAAAACAAAGATAATGTTTTGCCGCCGGAGCTGTATGTAATAGATCTAAATGGCGGCATAAGAAAGGTTGTTTATGAAATTTTTGTATGTATGTGAAAGGCTTACAAGCTCTGCACGTAAACACCTCCGAAGTCAGTCTGAAAGGTTCAAACAACTTTCCTATGGCCGGCAACTTACAATCGAAAGATAGCACAGAAGAGAACAAAGGGCAGACCGAACCTTGAAACTTAAGATGAAAGAATCATGCCGATTTCTTCTCAGTTTATAGAAAACCCACCCATACAGGCAGGTACATTCACCAACAATCCCCCCCCCCTCACAACAATATGGAGTGGTGAAAACACTATACAACAGGGCTAAACTAATCTGTTCTAACGACATGGCCCTAAACACTGAACTAAATCACTTCCTTAACACTTTCTCAGCCAATGGCTACAACCCCCCAAAAATACTAAAACCAGTAAACCACAGCTCCCCCCCATCACAATAAATATTACTCTAAATCCATCACCATTTCCTACATCCAGGGCACCTCGAAAAAATTACCAAAATCCTGAATAAACATGACCTGACCTCTTGTTATAGACCATATAGAAAATTGGCATCCCTTATCCACTTTACTAAAGACCAACCACTTCCCCTAGACCTACCTGGTGTATACCAGGTCCCTTGCAGCTGTAAGCTGTCCTACTTTGGCCAAACAGGCAGGACAGCGAATTTCAGAACACAAGGACTACATCCGATTTCACCAGTACAGACACTCTGGGCTTGCAGACCATGCTCTGGATACACGCCACAGAATACGGTGGAAGAAAGCCACAGTAATACATCATAGCATGTATAAATTTGAAAGACTATTCATAGAATCAGCCTCAGCCCTAAGAAACATGCCAAACCTCAACAAATTTGGATGCGTGAGACTGCCCCAAATTTGAGAGATGTACATCTTGAGAACTTCAGCCCAACGGCCAAGAATACCTAATATAGCCCGCTAGTGGGCACCATCAGGACTTTAGGAAAAACAGTAGTTTCCTCGCTTCGACCTCATTTGCTGTTTTTAGTGCCTGCATGCACGTGTCTTAATCTTATGTTCCCATGAAGATGGCAACGTGACATTGCCGAAATATAGGAAGTATATATTAAAGTTTATTTTAAATATATATTCCAGTATACGTTGTGAATTCCTAGTTATTTAGTAAGAAATGAAATTTCATCTTGGAAATTCATACGAGAATGTGCAAGAAAATTGGATTCCTCTGATCTAGTTGTTTAACCTGTCTCAGTTCTTGCAAGGGTTCTGAGGGAATTGAAAGAGGGAAAAATAGTTTCGTTACATAAAGGAGACTCCAAGACAGAAGTAGCAGATTACAAATCACTTGATAGTATCTACATTGTTGTTAAACTATTCAGTAGAAAAATTGAGAAAAAACCTTATCCAACTGAACAGCGTGACAGTTCAGTTGGATAAGGGAAATAGCTACACTATGATGCTGCTAGGCATTTGACAGAATACCTTATGGAAAACTATTACAAAAGTTGGGGCAATTGGGAATGGTTATAAAACTAGTGACATGGATGTGGGAAGGAGTGCTGACACACAGACAGACACCAGAGAGTAGTATGGTGGAGTGCCTCAGGACTCTGTACTAGGTTCTTCTTATTCTTAAGCTTTCATGAGCCATTAAGGTTCTTAGCTGTGGACTTCACAACTGCGACCGTCTCAAGGATAAGAAGGTTGGCACTATGTCTGTAGATGCATGTGTTCACTAGCCTGGATTTCCTGATCTGGGGGATGAAAAGCCCGAGTTTCTGGGTGAAAAAATCACCTACCTCCATATGAGACCAGCTAACTCACCTTTAGTCAAAAGAGACCAGATAAAGGCTTCTCATGTCTTGGACAAGAATCGAACCCAGGTCTTTCTGACCAAAGGGCTTTGTCTATACCGACTGAGAGCTACAGAGGTTCAACTGTACTAGGGTCACTACTCTTTAATTTGTATATTAATAATATAGGGCATTATTTGAAGGGGGGGGGTATTCGGTTGTTTGCTGATAATACTGGGAAGGCAGTAATTGATAATTGGGGATAAAAAGATTACATTCTGTGTATTACATTGATAGCACTGGATTTCTGAAAGTTATAGGGTAGGGGTTTTGGTGTGATGGTAGACAGAGAGTTGAAGTTCAGAGGATATGTTGCAAAAGTTAGCAAAATAGCTGAAAGGATTACTTGGATGTTTAAGAGAATTAGCAAGTAGAGATGGGGGGGGGATATTATCTCTGTCTTCATAAGACTGTGATAGGTTGCATTTGACTTGTGCACAGAGTTGGTCACATGAGTTTCTTCAGAGTGAGGAGGTTGTGAGAGTATCCAGAAATGAGTAAGTGTCCAAACTGGTGACAGGTCTGTGGACCTATGAAGATGGACTAAAGGTCCATCTTCATAGGGAGCATTCCTATGCTCCCTTTGCAACCCATACACCAGTGGTCGCCAAAGGGGTCGATAAGACATTGTTAGGGGGTCGATTCGGGCTCAGGAGTCGATTGGGGGTCGACAGAAAAATATAAGACATCATTGTATGGGTAATATTTAATTCGGTTAACTTGGATTACCTCCATGACAAAAGACATGGAGGTAATGACAACGCAATTAAGAGTGAATCGTGGGATCAGTACCTCCATCTTACAGGCCCATGAATAGGACCTGTAAGATGGAGTAAGGTCACCAATCAAGTAGGCCAAAACGACGTATTTACGAATAAGCGGATGTTGGTGGTTCCTGCCGGATCCCGCAGTGGGAGCGAGATTGCAACACGTGCGTGATTCTTATTTACTGATACTTACAAGTATTCAATCCCAGTCTCATTTTTGCAAATCGACATACAAGTGAGCGTTAATGTTTTAAAATTCATCAACATACATATTGTAATTCAATCGTTATTCATTCACGAACTAAACTTCTCTATGTTGAAGAGTTGAGCAGCGCTGGTAATAATACCAGTGATATTAATACCAGTAGTTTATTAATATCACTAGTAATACCAGTGATATTGCCAGTGATAGTAATTATTATTATTATTTCCCAAGACCTCATGGAATGGAGTCAAAGACTCATCTGGGAGGTCCTTTTATCACACACACATCTCATCATACCGTGCCTTAAACACACTCAAACTCCTTGCAGACACCACACTCTCAGGCAAGGCATTCCAATCATTCACAACCCTGCACGAAAAAAACCTGCCTCTCACTCCCCTACTCACACCCTCTTTATACAGTTTCCAGGGATGACCTCTGGTTCTCCCCTGATCTCCCACTATTCTCTGTAGAACTTCTCCACCATTGATCTTATAACAACCCCTTACCAACTCGTAGGTCTCTATCATATCTCCCCTCTTCCTTCTCTCCACCAGACTCTGCAAATTACAGCTTCTCTTTCCTAATATTCAACATTCCAGAGGTCTGAAACTACCTTAGTCAGTTGCCTTTGGACCCTTTCCAACCTTCTTTCCTTCTGAAAACCCGGTGACCAAATTTGGGCACAATAGTCCATGTGTGGCCTAATCAAAGCCTTATACAATGGAACAAGAATCTCCCTACTTCTACACGTCAGTGTCCTCCGCATCATTCCCAGAAGTCTTTGTGTTGTCTTCACAATTTTGGCGATGTGTCCCCTAAATTTTAGATCCTTATCCACTATCACCCCCAGATCTCTTATTTCCTCTACCTCCAACAATATATTCTCACCAAGCATAAATTCTGCATCCCATCTTTGTTTTCCAAATTTTAAAACCTTACATTTTGCAACATTGAACTCACATCCCCATTTGCTTGCCCAATCACTCAATTTATTCAAGTCTTCTTGCAAGGCCACAACATCTTCACTACCCTTTATGGTTCATCCCAACTTTGCATCATCTGCAAACAACTGAATATCTCCATCCAAATCTTCACCAATATTATTAATATACAAGTTAAATAGTAATGGCCCTAAAACAGACTCCTGAGGCACTCCACTAGTGACTTTCCTTTTCCTGGATATGGCACCCCCATACACAACTTGTTGATACCTATCAGATAGCCAGTCTCCAATCCAATGCATTAATCTAATATCCAACCCCATCTGCTCTAGTTTGACTGTCAACTTATCATGAGGTACTCTATCAAAGCCTTTGCGAAATCCAAGTATATTACTGTGTATCCTTCTCCTCTGTCCAAGGAAGCAGTCACTTTATTGTAATAAGTAAGTAGATTACTAAAACATGACCTCCCTTTAGCAAATCCATGCTATTCATCAAAGATTATACCATTGTTGTCAACCCAACTCTGGATCCTAGTTCTCACAAGCTTCTCCAACAACTTAATCACGACACCTGACACACAGATAAGTCTATAGTTTAATGCTTGAGTTCGATCACCTCCTTTATGAAGTGGCACAATCTTGCCCTCCTTCCACTCCTTAGGAACTTCACCAAGTGCAAGACTCGTATTAAAAAAATATGTCAAGGCAGGTGTCAACTGCCTGGCACATTCCTTCAGAATATGTGGTGATATATTATCAAGTCCCACAGCCTTATTTACATCTAGTTTACTCAACTTCCCAAACACCTCTTGCTCACTTACAGTCGGTCTCTCCTCCCCATCATCAACTGCTCTCAATCTCTCCATGAAGTCACATTCACAAATTGAAAGATCTTTATGAACTGCTCATTAAGTATCTCCACCACATTCTGCAACAGCTGTCTTTATACCATTTCCTTCAATCAATGTCATCCTTCCATAATCAATCTTTCTTTTGCTGGCTGCATATCGAAATAACTCCCAAGGATTCTTTTTGGCTTCATTAGCTAACTGCTGTTCATACCTCTCTTTAGCTACTCTCACCAACCAAGTCACCCTCCTTGCCTGGTCTTTGTAGTTCTCGTGGAATTGGTTATTTCCACTTCTCTTATGCTGCCTCCACAATGTCCGTTTTCTCTGTATCGCATGCTTAATCTCTTTATTCAACCATCTCACACCTACCTTATTTAACCTTCTCACCCATTGTATACATTTAGACATTTTATCTACTAAATAGTTTTTGAAAATCCCCCAAGCTGCATTGATCTCTTTTCGAGCTAACTCCTCATTCCATGCTACACTGCAAGCTGTCTCCTGAGCTCTTCGTAATCACCCCCCTTGTAATTCCACATATACCCTTTTTTCACAGGGGTCTTTGCAATGCTGGCAACCACCCAGATAATCACCTCATGGTCACTTTCACCAATTGGTGGATGATTTGACACCTCATTTATAATTACATCCTCCGATGAGATGACCAAATCCAAGACCCTTAATCCTCATGTGCCCTCTGTTACATACTGTCTGAGGTAGTTTTCCCTCAAAAACTCAAGAAACTCATTTTCTTTACTTCCAGTTGCTATCTCTTCATTCCAGTCTATATTGCCATAATTAAAATCACCCATAATGATCACCCTTTTCTTATTTGCTTGGCTTATTTGACTATACATTTCACTATCACCACCATCCACATTACCAGGTCTATAACAACATCCCACCAAGTATTTGATTCTATTCATCTCTATCTCACACCATACTGCCTCAAAACCACTGGCCCTATTTCTCTCTTGCATCTCTACCTTGTATGGACATAACTCTTTCTCTATCATCAATAGCACTCCCCCTCCCTTTTTACCCCTTCTATCCTCACGAAACACATCATACCCTTCCATCTCTATTCCTGTCAGGATGTCGTCCTCATCTAACCATGTCTCACTTATTCCGACAATATTTGGGTGAACAGACGCAATTCGTGCAACCATTTCATCCGCCTTGTTTCTTATACTTCTAGCATTGGTATACAAACACGACAGCTCATTTCTGGATCTACAGCTAGTTCCACTGATACCACTCACTCGATGTGATCTCTCCATGCTGGACTGGGGCCATTTCCCTTTCTGCTTCTTCATTTTAGAACCCTTTTCAATTTCATCTGTTTCCTCTTGATCCCTGATCATCCCTTTTCTTTCCTGCCTACACATGCTCTCACCTCCTCTTGGAGCATCCACCTTTCTCACGCTGTGTATCCCTGTCCACCCTGAGCCTCCCCGTTTCCCTGCTCCTCTTGAACACCCATTGTCTCATTTTCTATACTCATACCACTCACTTCCCCATTCATTTCCACTTCTTCAATCTCTCCTGTCTTAATCTCCTGCTCTTCATCACTCCCCTCTCGATCTGATTCATTCTCTCTATTCACTTCTCTACCTTCCAGCAGCAGTCTCTCCAAGCGACTCACACCATAACCACTCAAATGCAGTCCATCGCTCCCATACAGCTCACTTCTTCCTTCAAACTCATTCCATACATTAACAAACTGTACTCCCATCTCCTCACACATTTCAGCCAGAATATCATTCATAATCCTTGCTCTCTGCCTCATTTCACCACAATCATACCTAGGCAACACACTGACTACCCTTCCTGTCACACTATTCTCTTTTATCTTTCCAAGCAGCCTCCTGATGTTCATTCTGACATGCTCTTTGTTCTCTCTCAAATCATTTGTACCAATTAATACTATTAACGCTTTTGCTCGTTCTCGCCTCATATCCAATGCCTCAATCACTCTACTCATTTTAACGCCTTGAAAACATACCTTGTGCATTTTATCCTCTAGCACACCTTTAATAATTGAGTCGCCATACAACGCCACTCGCTCATCTTTCGTTAACTCTTTCATGCCATCATGATTTATTTTAATAGTTTTGACCTGAATTCTCTTAATTTCATTCCGCATCCATTTCATTTCTTGCTTCATCCATTCCAATTCACTTTCCGAATCTCGTGACACATTCTCTCTATCATTAAATCTTTCTAACTTTCGACCCCCTCTTCTCACTTTCCCTCTCATTCATCCTTCTTTGTTTCCATACTTTCGGTCCAACATACATCCAACTTTCACTATCATTCTTCTCACTTTCACTCTCATTTATCTTTCTTTGTTTCAGTACTTTCGGACTAACATGCATCCAACTTTCGCTATCATTCTTCTCACTTTT